>NW_007253946.1:835913-869338 GCF_000164805.1 Carlito syrichta
TGTAGAGATGAGGTCTCGCCAAGTTGCCCAGGCGGGTCTCGAACCCGCGGGCTCAGACAATCCACTCACCTCAGCCTCCCAAAGTGCGGCTCAGAGGGAGGTTTCTAAGAGGTAGTTATTGATAATTGTTTTACAGCCCCCTCCCTAGCTTGTTTTGTAGTAATTTGCTTTTCTATTTCAAGTATTGGCCTCCACCCATAAGACACAAGTTAACCTAACCAGTGCTTTCTGATCTTCATGACCCAGACGAACCCCAACACCATGGCTCAGGCCATCCTTCCACCTCAGCCTTCCAAGTAGCTGGAACTATAGGCGCATGCTACCGTACCTGGCTTATTTTTATTATTTTTATTGTAGAGATGAGGTCTCACCAAGTTGCCCAGGCTGGTCTCGAACCCCTGAGCTCAGGCAGTCATCTTGACTCAGCTTCCCAAAGTGCTGGGATTACAGGCTTGAGCCCCTGCACCAAGCTTCCCCTTCTTTTAAGATGGCATGTTACTGTGGTGCTTAGGCTGGATTGGACCTTATGTGCTCAGGCCATCCTCCTGTCTCAGCCTCCTGAGTAGCTGCGACTCTAGGCACAGGCCACCATGCATGGCATCAGCCCCTGCACCCTTCAGGGATACCCTTTACCTCGAAGCAGTAACTTAGCATTGCTCCTTCCCCAGCCCCTGGCAGCCTCTAATCTGCCTTCTGTCCTTATGGATTTGCTTGTTCAAGACCTTCCCTACACGTGGACTTTGCAATGCCATGGGACTGGCTTATCTCACCTCGTACGGTGTTTTCAGGGCGCATCTGTGTTGTAGTCTCTATCAGAATTTCCTCTTCAAGACTGAATGATGCTCCATTGTCTGTGTGCTCAGCTTTGATGGACGCTTGGTTTGTTCCACCTGCTGCTGCTGTGAACATGGACATGCAAACATATTTCTGGTTCTTGTGGGTACAGACCTAGGAGTGGATTACTCGATCGTGTGGCAATTTAAATTTTTTGAGGAACTGCCAGAGTTTTTCACAGCCTCTGTATGATTTTTAAATTCCCAAAAAGGTATGTGACGTTAAAATTGTAAACCTGGTATATGAGGACTCAAGCTCTTGCAGATTGGGACTTTGTGTTTTGGAAGTGCTTGTTACAGTTACATAGTGGTTGGTCATTTTCCTTCAGCATCGCTCACGGCTCCAGGAAGGTGGGTTTAATTTACAAGGAAGAACTTCACTGATGGCTTGAGGAAAACCTCTTGCCAGAGATTCAAGCATCTGTTTCTTCCAGCAAATGAGAGCTCCTCATGTGCCAGTTGCTGGCTTAGGTCCTGAGGGTGTAAAGTCAGTTCTGGGCCTCCTTGCAGTGTGGTCATCCTGTCGAGAAAGCAGATGAATAAATACCAAGTCAGACTTCAGGCTAGGGGGCGGCAGGATGTGGTTGTTCCAGGGATCTTCTACCCCCATTCAAGAAAAAAGTATTCAGAATCCTGTCCTAAACCATCCTGTCTATAAATTGCAATCAAAGAAGGAATAGCCTTAAGTTAGATCTCAAAGTGGGGACCAATGAAGACATAGATGATTGGTGCAGGCAGCATAGAGCCCTGCCTAACCTCTGGTTATGGGGGGAGTTTGGTCAACAAATCCTGAAAGTTGGAGATCTGGACTGGGGGTTGCAGCCAGCAGCCCTGAGGTCATTCATGGCAGGAGGAGTGATGTCCAGAGGAGTCCGGTCAGGCAGGTGGAGTTGGAACAAGCCAGCCGCCATGGGGATTGTGTATACCTGGACTTGGGTGGTCACTCAGCAGGTCATGGGAGGAGTTACCCAGGGCGCTTGCTGTCTGTCAGGGTTCTACCAGAAAGAACCAGCCAGGAGATGTGTTAAGAGAGTCGTTGCGGAGAACTGCGTGATAGCAGGGGCTGGTGCGGCGCTTGGGACCCACAACCATAGGGCTGGCTCTCGGGAAGGCAAAGCTGGAGCTCTTGACCGTGTGCTGAAGTATCACCTACAGGCAGCTGAGTCTGCTCTTGAGATCTTTCAGCTGATGAGTCAGGCCTCCCAGGTGATATGGGACTGTCTCTCTGATTTAAAGTTAAGGGTTATAGCCCTCAGTCATGTCTACAGAATATCTTCCGGCAACAACCAGAGTCAGTTTGGTTGAATAATTGGGAACTGTAGCTTGGCTAGGTTGACACAATATTGAATCCCACCATGTCCTCAAGCTTCAGACAGTGGTTAGAAAGTAGCACTTGGCCCTCCAGGAGTTGGTCTGAGAGGACAGCTGTTAGAAGGTGGGAAGCGTGTGGAGGACTTGCATTGTCAGAAGTGAATACTAAAGTTTTTAGAAAGGAGAAAGTCCTGGCCAGACGCAGTGGCTCACGCTGATAATCCCAGTACCTTGGGAGGCCGAGGTGGGAGGGAGGGTTGCTTGAGCCCAGGAGTTCGAGATCAGCCTGGACAACATAGTGAGACCTCTTCTCTACAAGAAAAAAAGAAAAAGGAGAAATTCCTTTCTGGTGTGTATATATATATCATAAGTATGTATGGTTGGCCGGGTGCGGTGACTATCATCTGTAATCCCAGCACTTTGAGAGGTGGAGGCGAGAGGACTGCCTGAGCCCAGGGGTTTGAGACCAGCCTGGGCAACTTGGTGAGACCTCGCCTCTACAATAAATCACAAAAACTAGCAAGGCATGGTGGTGTGTGTCTGTAGTTCCAGCTACTTGGAAGGCTGAGGCGGAAGGATTGCCTAAGCCCAGCAGGTTGAGGCTGCAGTGGCCGTGAGCGTGTCACTGCACTCCAACCTGGGAGACAAAGAGTGAGACTCCAACTCAAAAAAAAAAGGATATATGGTGTATTAGTGTAGATTGAGCATCTCATCCAAACGCTGAAATTTTTTGAGTGCTGAGATGATGCCACAAGTGGAGAATTCCACATGTAAGTACTTAAAAACTTTGTGTTGTGTGCCAAATTATTTAAAATAATATATAAAATTGCCTTCCTGCTACATGTATAAGGTATATATGAATTTCGTATTTAAACTTGGGTCCCATCCCCAAGATACTTCATCACATACTCGTATATGAAAAGATTCCAAAATCTGGAAAAAATCCAGAGCACTTCTGGTCACATTTCAGATAAGGGATACTCAACCTGTAATTGACACAGAATAATTAACATCAGAATATCGGGGGGGATCACTTCCAAGACAGGTTAACAAAACAGCCTGACCTCAGGTTTATGCCAGCATTGGCATTCGATGGGGACAAATTTAAAATAACCAGGGGGAATTGTTGCAGGAGAGAACTTAATCTCTGACATAAAAATAAGCTACACAAACACCTCTTATCAACAGGGTGCCTGAATGAAACGTAATGTACACCTAACCCTTAACTGAACCCCACAAATCCATAATACAAAATATTGATTAATAAAAAAAATAATAATAATAAGCTACACGATGGAGGAAGGGTGGCAGTGAGTCTTTATCTGAAGTTTTACAATTCTCTTAATTGTTTTTTCTTCACAACATAAAAATTAAATTTAATAATTTTTATCAAAATATGTATAATCTTTATGCCATGAATTATGTTTTCTATTGTAGTCTCGGCATGTGTAACATTCCTGTGCCTTGAGAATGTTTTCCTGTAGTTTTGCATTCTGTGTGCAAAATTAGATGCTCACAGTGATGTCCAGCATCACCGGTCATTTCTCATGGGTGAGATTTGAGTATAGTTTATTGCATTCATGCACATGGCACCCTTTTAAATAACGTGCATGAGCTGGTCCAATGGTGAGAGAGAACTGGCTTGCGAGATAGCAGGGGACCCATATCCATAGGGCCGGCTCTTGGGAAGGCAAGGCTGGAGTTCATGACTTACGTTAGTGTCACTAGAATGGGTAGGCAACCCCTCACTGCTAAACTTGAGTGGCTTTCACAGATAAATAATGTTCACGTATCATGCTGGGACTTGCATGGTGCACAGAGTGGCCTTGGGTCTGAAACATTTCCTTGCAGAGATCAGGGCCCTCCCCACCGTGTTAGGTCCCTCTCTGGGAACAACTTCCTACCTGGGCTTAAGTGTGTGTGTCAGTCCATGGCATGTGGCCAAGCCCCCTGCTGTATCTGTTCCTGGCAATGAAGGAATAGGGTCCTTTGCCTGCAGCATGACGGTGTGTTGGCTGCAGGGCTGCAGGGCGAGGCCCACCAGCCCAGGGGTGGAAGCTCACTGTTGAAGGGGATCTTGCTGTCTCTCCTGGGTGAGCGCAGCATCCTTCCAGCCATGCTGGAGTGACTCGACACCTGCAGGTTGTGCAGTGGCTTGACAGTCTGGCGGTAGACACCGTTGAGCTCTTCCCTGTCTTCCACACAGCAGGATTTCATCCCTGGAATCCTCCGCTGGAGGCAGCAACAGGTGCCATTTGCTTGACACAGTTTTCTACAAAAACAGAAACTTAAAAACCAAGATGGAGATGAGATGAAGGCACATTTAGAGGTTTAAATAATGAGTGGTGGAATAAAGCATGAGTGATGGGGATGGAAGGAAAAGCAGTTCTGCTGTGTGTGTAGGAGGGCGAAGCAGCATGACTGTCGCGGGCTGGAGGCGGAAGGTGCTGAGCATGCTTAGGGCTGTGGCCTGGTGGCCAAGTGGGTGAGGGTGTTATTGATGGGGTGTGAGAGGAAGGGCACACCATGAGGACTCCGCTGACTCTTAGGGGGACAGGGAAAGACCTGGTAGCTGCAGACAGCAGGAGACGATGCGGCCATCCTGGGTGTTTCCACCCATGGTGCAGTTGCAGCTGTCGCTTTACTTTGGATGTGGTGTATGGACTGGTGAACAGTGGCAGAGCTACGACTCCCAGCTCCCTGGTGACCAGCCCCTGCTGTGCCTCAGAGTCCTTCTTCTTCATGAGTGCCTGACATGCTTGTGCCATTTCACAGTGCTCTACAGGTCGTGCTGCTGTTTCAGGCACCAAACCATCCATTTTGTTTTCCTAGTTGTCATGGAAAAACTGGGCTCGGTGGCTCAGCCTGTAATCCCAGAGCTTTGGGAGGCCGAGGTGAGTGGATTGCCTGAGCCTGCGGGTTCGAGACCCACCTGGGCAACTTGGCAAGACCTCCTCGCTACAATAAATCAAAAATTAGCTGGGCATGGTAGCGTGCACCTGTAGTTCCAGCTACTCGGCAGGCTGAGGCGGAGGTCTGCAGTGGCCGGGAGCAGACACTGCACTCCAGCCTGGACAACAGAGTGAGACTCCAACTCAAAGAAAAATAAATACATAAATAAAACAGTATAAAAACTTTTACTAGGTTATTTTTCCTAAGATGTTATATTTTAAAAGATGTTTCCAGATTGTGCCTTATTAGCTCAGGAGACTATGTTTTGTTCAAATCAGTATTTGCAGGGTAAGAATCTATGATATGAGAGGAACCTGTGTTTTCTCTTAAGAAAATTTTGTATATTTTAGCTGGGAGTGCAGGCTCACGCCTATCATCCCAGCACTTTAGGAGGCCAAGGTGAGAGGATTGCCTAAACCCAGAAGTTCAAGACCAGTCTGGGAAACATGGCAAGACCTTATCTCTACAATGAATCAAAAAATTAGCTGGGCGTGGTGGTGTGCGCCTGTGGTTCCAGGTACTTGGAAGGCTGAGGTGAAGGATCACCTGAGCCCAGCAGGTCGAGGCTGTGATGGCTGTGATGAGTGTGCGTCTGCACTCCAGCCTGGGTGACAGTGAGACTCCGACTCAACAAATATTTAAAAAGAAAATTGTGTATATTTCATTGGCTCTAGGACTCCATCTATTGTAAAACTTGATTACATCTAAGAAAGAAGAAATACTGCACATCCTTAGGAGAATTTTTTTCCTATCGCATTGATTCTGAGGGCATTTCAATTTTAGAGCAGCTAAACTATGGAAGAGTATGAGTCTTAGACATAATGAAATACAGTTATGTTGCATATTAGAACTAACTTGGACTTAGTTACTCCCAGAGAGGAGGTAATGTTTCCTAGCAACAGAAGACAGCATTAGCACTAAAAGTCTGACTTTAATTCGACAACATTTCCAATAGTGAGACCAGTACAGGGAATTTTTGGAGGCAGATGGTATTTTTAGCTGATTTAGAATTAAACTCTAGTATATGACCATGGCAGTTTCCTTCTTTTTTCTTTTTTAAAAAATAGAGACAGGGTCTCACTATGTTGCTCAAGCTGGCCTTGAACTCTGGCCGCAAGTGGATCCTTCCTCCTTGACCTCCCACAGTGCTGGGATTACAAGCATGAGCCACCATACCTGGTAATTCTCAAAGTTTCTAACATAAGTCACAACCCAGATAATTAGCTTATTGTCAGTATCCTCGTTATCTTGTTGCCGATTAATCAAATGTAAATGTCTTTTTTAAATATTCAGGATGGATGCAACCTTGAAAGAACTGACTAGTTTAGTGAAAGAAGTCTACCCAGAAGCTAGAAAGAAGGGCACACACTTCAATTTTGCCATCGTTTTCACTGATGTTAAAAGACCTGGCTACCGGTAGGTGACTTTTCATTTTAATTCCTGTGATCTTTTGCTCTTAACTGACAGGAGGTCGCCCGTTACTGAATCGTGTTAGTGGGGGGTGTGGGTTTTATTCTCTCAGTATCCGGCTGAATGTAACACGAACGTAGGTTTTGGAGCCAGGTTAGACGGTACTGGAACACACCCGTCTGCACTCCCGCTGTAGCACGGGTTAGGGTTCTCTGATTGATCTGTGGCCCCTGACGATTGGTTTTCTTCTCTGCAGAGTTAAGGAGATCGGCAGCACCATGTCTGGCAGAAAGGGGACTGATGACTCCATGACCCTGCAGTCGCAGAAGTTTCAGATAGGAGATTATTTGGACATAGCGATCACCCCTCCAAACCGGGCACCACCCACCTCGGGGCGCATGAGACCATATTAGATTCTATTTACTAGTTCTTAAATTTATTTTTCGGTGAGTTATGTAAAATAAACGTATGTACTCTCCTGCCCCCATTATTGCCATTAAGCCTTTAAATTCTAAGCAAATTATAATGCATCTACTTAGACGCTAGCTTTGGATGTGCTGTGATCACTAATAGAAAGTCTGTACGTTCAAGTCCTTCTGTAAAATATGAAGAAAAGTGCTCTTAGCATTCTGTGTGCAACCATATTGTTAAATACATGTGTGTCATCAGCTTGTGTGTGGAAGTCAGTGGATGCGTGGGAACAGGGAGTGCACCCACCTGTGGGGCTTACCACATGGTGGCGGGTATGTTTAAGCCCCAAGGGCAGAACAGGAAAGCCTGGGGGTTGTACGAGGTGGACCTGAGTGTGCTGTGTGGGCTCTTGCTGTGCAGCTGCAGAAGGGACCTACGAGAACATGGTGACAGCAACATGGGCATGTAGGACAGTGCGAGCTGGGAGACTGGCCCACCGCACTCACGCTGCCGTGACATGAGAGATCATAACAGGAGTGTTTTGAAAATGTGCAGAATAGGGCATGTTATTATTTATTTGCGTTAGAGTCTCACTCTGTAGCTCACGCTGGAATGCAGTGGCACACTCATGGCCACTACAGCCTTGACCTGTAGGGCTCAGGCGATCCTTCTGCTTCAGCCTTTCAAGTAGCTGTAACTACAGGCACGCGCCACCATGTCTAGCTAATTTGATTTATTGTAGAGATGGGGTCTCACCAAGTTGCCCAGGCAGTCCTTTCACCTCGGCCTCCCAAAGTGCTGGGATGACAGACGTGAACGACCGTGCCAGGCCTAGAATGGGACATTTTAAAGGCAGGAACCAGTGCAGGGGAAACATTGGTTAGGACTTAAGGCTGAGGTGGGAGGTTTATCCTGAAGACCTGAAAGTGGGGGGAGGGGTGAGAGGGGCCTCTAGGGCCCAGGGAGGAGACTGGGCGAGGTCAGTGGCCTAAGCAGGAGGCATGCACACATCCCCAGGCCCTGGGATTGGCGTGATCTCTCCAGTACAGTGGTCAAGACCCCTGGGGCAAAGGATGTCAGTCCTGACTGCACCAGTAGCTGTGTAACCTTGGAGTTACTTGAAGCAAGTCTTTGTTTTGTAAAATGGAGAGAATGGCCTGCAGGACTGTGAGGATTAAATATTTGTGAAGAGCTTAGACTAGTGCCTAACAAACGGTAAATCCTGGCTATTGGCCATGAAGTAGAGTTCAGTCCACACTGGAGCCGTCTTCCACTGCATGATCTCATTTTGAAGTTTAAAAAGAGCATGGCAGTGTGTATGAAGCCTAGCTACCTTAGTGTCTGTTATACAGCACGCTGAAAACGTACATCCCCAAATGAAAAAGATACATACTAGCATCAGCAGACCTACATTATCTGGTCCCTATGAAAGCAGCCACTTCCACTCCCAAGGACCCTGTGGGCTTGGTGTCTGTGCTGCAGTCGGTCAGCAGTGGCAGAGATCAACCCAGAGCTGAGGTCTGGTGCCTCTTCTCTTGTGGGCTTACACCAAACCCTGAGACTGTTTGTTGATTCAGACTGATAGACTGGTGTTTTAGATGCCATGAAGCCTAACTTTGTAGAGAACAGCCATGATTGCCTTCTCATCTGTGGGATAAAGTTGTCAATTACTATGCACATCAAGAGAGTGGGAACTACATGACATAGTAAGCCGTTTTCCCATAAGGTATGAATCTCACACAGGCTCCCATGAATTCCAAGTTATTCTCCCAGATTTAATGTGGGTTGGCTGGTTTGCCAAATTCCACCCAATGCTTGGTTCCAACATGGAATTTTTCCTTTAAAGATTTCAGCCTTCCACTAAAAGTAGTTGGAGAGTGAGTATGCATGTATTGCTGAGTAGACTGCTGAGAATCATAAGTCTTTACCTGGCCCATGTTCGCCTTTGGCTTTGAGTAGTAACTGAACTGTTTCCTCATAAACGGTCACCATGCCGCTCTGTGCTTTCGTGCTACCCTGATGCTTTGCTTGTTCATAGGCAGACTGGAGTTGACATTTGTTCCTGTAATGTGGGTTATAGTACGTGATGCTGCCTGTAGTCTTCAAACCTTGCAGCATCTGGGATGGTGATGCCCATACTCGCGTCTGAATGCCTGTTGTGTGCATGTACACACGTGTGCATGTGGGGGGCAGGTATGAATGGGGGCGGAAAGAACTGTTCAACTGCTATTAAATAAAGAGCTGAACTCGGTCTACCTCTTTGTGTTCAATCAAGCACACATTCCAAATTTGTTTTGTGAAACAAGGCAACACCAAAACCAAGCTTACCATGACGATTTAATTGCTTGGCTGTGCCAAACACAGGTGATTTCCAACTTGTGATGGGTTGACTTTCCCTTCTAATGACTATTATGGAGATGTGGGGTCCAAGTCAGGATTAGGTACATACATCATCTACGTGCAGGTGACGTTTGGTCCTCCAAGTGGTCCTCACTTCCCCTGGTTTAGGACCAGGCAACCTTTGTTATATGTTCTCCCACCCTCCACATACATGGCTTTCCATTTTCTAACTTGGCCACGGCACCAAAGCAATATGCATTGGGTGTGCTCCTTGGCTTATGAGGGGGCGGTGTCCGGATAAACCCATCAAAAACAGGCTCTCTCCTAAGTAGAGTGCACTTTGACTTAGATTTTCAACTCACGATGGGTTTATGTGGACATGACCCCATTGAGTCCAGGAGCAGCGGAACTGCGCGGAGGAACGACTTTGACCACAACTGTGGTACAGGACGGCAGTTTCCATTTATAGGTGAAAATGGGACCCACATTGGCTACGAGTTCAGCCTGAATTGAGGCTACTTAGAATAACGGCTCAAAAGTGGGGCATTGGACATAGGGAGCCAAAAATAGAGGGTGAGCTGAAACATTTTCAGAAAGTGTTCTTCTATACTTTGCTGCTTTTGTCCTCAATTCATTACTGCCTGGCTTCACCCACACTACGCTGACACACTGTTTTTGTACTGACCTCCCCTGCAGTTTCAAACTTTCTGCCAAGATTGTCATCTTTTTTTTTTTTTTTTGAGTTGGAGTCTCACTCTGTCACCCAGACTGGAGGGCAGGGGCCGCCCCCGGCCCCCGCAGCCTCGACCTGCTGGGCTCCGGCGAGCCTCCCGCCTCAGCCTTCCAAGCAGCTGGAACTACAGGCACACGCTACCACGCCCAGCTCATTTTGATTTATTGTGGAGATGAGGTCTCGCCAAGTTGCCCAGGCGGGTCTTAAACCTGCGGGCTCAGGCATTCCACTCACCTCAGCCTCCCAAAGCGTGGGATTACAGGCTGAGCCGAGCCACCGAGCCCGACTAAGATTGTCATCTTAAGTGGACCTCCTTACTCAGTTTTTATACAAACCAAAACACCTATGTTTGAAAAAAATGACAGTCATGGTTTCCACTTTGGATGTGACAGGAGCAGCCAGATGAGGCCAGCTGGTTCTGGTTGGTTTTCTGCTCAGATTGGGTTGCTTCTGCCAACAGCTGTGTCTGCAGGGGAACAGTCTTGCTTGACTAGGCATGGATTTCCCCCCAATAAGAAATCTCTAGGAGAATATAATCTAAAACCTAAGAGCAATATAAATACTAGAATGTAGTTTAGTAAGCACAAATTCTCAGCCTGGGAATGTCATGTGGACTTGACTGTAGAAAGGTGCTGTAATGACATCCCTATCTCCCAAGACTTGGGAAGAGCCCATGGAACAGTGCTGGGGACAGCCTGGTGAACAAGGAATGCTCAGTAAATGCTGGACGAGGAAAGTCATTTCTAGCCCTTTCCTTTGTGCCTTTGGCTGCTGGGAAGTTTCTGTGCTACCCAGGCCAGCATACCAGTCCAGTTCTCACCAACTCCAAAGAAAGTCCCAGATGGGATTTGGTGGATTCGAGCAATTAAGAAGGAAGTGACCCTCCTGAGGGCTCTTCAGGATGTGTGAAAACCCTAGGACAGTCAGGATTGGTAACTGGCAGTCCACAGTGTTCCAGATCGACTCCCTCACACTTCCAGGATGCTGGGAGCAGGGGGCTTGGGATGGGTGGGTGTCTTCCATACCAGGGGCCGTGTGCCAAGACATGGAGACTGGGCTGATGATACAGAATCTCCCTGGGAAAGTCCGGTGAGGAGGAAAGGAAGTGAAGATGCTGACAAAAAGGTGGGCAGGGGGTGCCAAGGAAGGAGAGAAACCACCCCGGAGAGAACACTGCTACGCAGAAGACCAACGAGAGCTCCTCCGGAGACAGTGCTGATACTTGTTCACATCCTAAGACAGGAGGGAGAGTGGGTGCGGTGGCTCTCGCCGATCATTCCAACACTGGGAGGTGCAGGCAAGAGGATTGACTGAGCCCGGGGTGCAAGACCAGACTGAGCAACTTGGCGAGACCTCTACAATAAATCAAAAAATTAGCCAGGCATGGTGGTGCACACCTGTGGTCCCAACTACTTGGAAGGCTGAGGTGGAAGGATCACCTGAACCTAGCAGGTTGAGGCTGCAGTGGCCGTGAGCATGCCACTGCACTCCAGCCTGGGCGACAGAGTGAGGCTCCAACTCAAAAAAAAAAAATTAAAAAAAAGACAGGAGTAGCAGCAGCACTTGGAAGGGCACAGCATGAACAGAAGGCATAATAAGCTCTATCTCTCTCTCACACACACTCACACACACACACACAAGAACTCACACAGCCCAGGTGTTGACTTCTGATAAGCGTCAGGCACTATGAACCATCCAGGTGAGAATCAGGGCAGTGGCAGAGGCGGGAGGGGAGGGAGGAGATGACAGGAGATCCAGGAGAGCTTGTCATCCACAGAACATGAGGTTGTAGGAAATGGAACACAAGAAAGTCAATCACTGAAGCTTCACCTCCTCATCTGAGAAATGAGGGGCTGCCTCAGAGGGTTAAATTAATAATAGATGTGAAGCACTGAGAACCAGGCCTGGCAAAGAAAGACCTCAGTTGTTTGAAGATACCGCTAATTCATTCAGTGAACATTTTATTATTTTTACTATTTTTGGGGGTTTTTTTGAGTTGGAGTCTCACTCTGTTGCCCAGACTGGAGTGCAGTGGCCACTCCAGGCCACCACAACCTCAACCCGCTGGGCTCCAGCGATCCTTCCGCCTCAGCCTTCTGAGTAGCCAGAACTACAGGCATGCGCTACCATGCCCGGCTGATTTTCTGATTGATTGTAGAGATGAGGTCTCGCCAAGTTGCCCAGGCAGGTCTCGAACCCACAGGCTCAGGCAATCCACTCACCTCAGCCTCCCAAGGCGCGGGATTACAGGCTGAGCCACCGAGCCTGGCCAGTGAACATTTTAACTTGCCTAGAACCAGGGCCATGGACAAAGCAAGCAGATGAGGTCCTTGCCCTCAGAGTGGCCGCCGCCCTGTGGGAGATGAACATGAAGTCTTTGATTATAAACCCTGCCAAGTCCTATGAAGGATGAGAACAGGGTGTTCGGAAGGAATGAAGGAGGAGGATGAAGTTTGATAAAGTGACACTTAGCCCAAGACCTGAGACATGTCAGCCAGGACCCGAAGTCTGAACGACAGAAAGCTCCCAGCTCATGCACAGGGGCTCCTGGACCACAGTGGAGGCCGGCTGGCCACTGTGCTCCCACGCCAGAGCTCCTCTGCGGGGGCTCTACTCAGGCCGGCTTTCCTTTCACGGCAGGCAGACCCCCAGCTCCAGGAGTACTTCTGCATCTCTGGAAAAGAAGGGTGCTCCCTTGCAACACTAGCCCATGGTGGTCTCGGCACTGGCTCTGACTCACCTTGCGTTACATGCCTGGCACCCACCAGTGTGGTGGCGAGTTGTGATGCTGCTTGGTAAGCCTGGAGCTGGCCTGCATGGCTCAGGCAGTGGTCGGAGCAGGCAGGATGTCAGGTGTCCACCTCTGAAGGGGGAGAGGGCGTGCCGGCGACGCACCGTGGGCAGGGACAAGTGCTGCAGACCAGAGCAGCCTGGGGGGCCCCGGCGGGAGGCTCGGAGGCATGGGAGGGTGGGGCGGCTGGAGGCACGCGGCTGGAGAACAAGCTGGGGCTCAGCATTGGGGGGCCTTGGAGGCCACCCTGCAGATCCTGGGTTTCGTCTTGAGAGCAGTGGGAAGACACGCTTGAAAGACCCCAATGTTTGGAGCTTCATAAGCTGGAAGAATCAGTTTTAAAACGCAGGAGTGAGGACACAGAAGGAGGGAAAGGGCTGGGGAGGAAGAATTCTGGACGAACTGAGCCCGCAGGGCTGTCCCGAAGCAGATGGCCCCCCTGCAGCTGCCAGCCTCGTCCTCTGTGCTCCTCCGGCTGCCGCCCTTCTCTCGCCCGCCTCCTCGCCATCTTCTCTTCAGTCCTCGAAAGTTATCTGTCACCAATGTTGCCGACTTTGCCAAATGCAGCCGTCACTGCTGAGTCCTCTTCACCTGAACTCCCAGCAACAGGAACAGAACCAGATTCTCCTTGACAGACGTTCTTGGTCCTTCCCTGGCCTCCTCTCCATCCCCCTTGCTGGATTCCTCTGCCTCTTTCCCTCGAGCTGGGAACTCCAGGTTGAGCCCTGGTGACACGCTGGGCGTGCCCCACTCCCTTCAGCAGGTGCGCCCAGCTCTGTGGATCCTCCCTCTCTCTTTCTCACACACACACGCACACACACGGTACATGGCGAGAGGCAGGTAGGTAGTGCAGCCTTGGTGTGTGGGAGGCTGACTAGAGCTTCACTCTGAAAGACAAAGCTAATGTTAAAAGTAATTTTACATTCTATTTATAAACTACACTTACAACTACACAGTCATTCCTAGAACAAGGACTCAGCCAACTTCGGTGACGATGTTCTGACAAGATGAACGGAACACAAGGGCACAACTCAGGGGAAGAGCCTTGACAGTATCACATTCCCACAACTGAGCCTCTGAAGCCCTCCATCATGCTTGCCGGCTGCAGCTTCTCAAGTGTCTGACTGGTCTCCGCAGTGGACCCGGTCCTCACTGTGCCACTGGATGTAATCGGACAAGTTCTCCCTTTCCAGTAGTACGTGGATCCAAGAGGATCTTGGGCTCAGTGGCCAGGGCAGTCAAGTCACCAGGGGGCTCTTGTGGCTGCTGTGGCCATAGCTGACCATCCACAGGAGGTTCGGCCCAAGACAGGCTGTCGAACCTTCTAGAGGGAGGCTTCGGCTCTCCAGGGTGGCCAGGCTGAGGGCAGAGCTTGAGCGTCAGCTGCCACGAGTACAATGAGCTGACATGAGAAAATGAAGCGGGCAGGGGCAAGCTGGAAGAGAAGGAAACAGTGCGAGAGCCACGAGTCCCTGCCCCAATGTCTGAGGCCTCTGCCCACCCCCATAGCCACCGTGTGGCTGCCCAGACTTGTCCATTCCCCCGATCCCTAGTTTAAGCCATGCTTCTGTCGTATGCAAACAGCAAGAGTCTTAAAAGGGCACCGATGAAATAAAAAGTGTGAAGACTCAGGGACAGTCCTGAAAGGAGACCATGGCGAGGCAGAGCCAGCCGGCAGCAAAGCCCCCTGGCCAGGATGAGGTCAGGCATGGCCTCAGCTAAGTAGCAAAAGGTAGCAGGTACATTTTTTTGTTTTGTCTTGAATTAAGGTCTCACTGTGTCACCTAGACTGGAGTGCAGTGGCACAGTTGCAGCTCACCGCAGCCTCGACCTCCCAGGCTGAAGTGATCCTTCCACCACAGCCTCCTGAGTAGCTGGGACTACAGGTGTGCACCACCATGCCCAGCTAATTTTTTATTTTTGTAGAAATGAGGTCTTGCTATGTTGCCCAGGCCAATATGAGTTCCTGGGCTCAAGCAATCCCCCCAACTTGGCCTCCCAAAGTGCTGTGATTATAGGCAATTATATTTTAAAAATTGTTTGTCTTTAGCAAGGCAATACAGCAAGACCTCGTCTCCACAAAAAAATTAAAAAATTAGCCTGGTGTGGTGGCACCTGTAATCCCAGCTACTTGGGAGGCTGAGGTGGGAAGACTGCCTGAACCCAGGAGGTCAAGGCTTCGGTCAGCCACGATCGTGCCATTGCATTCCAGGCTGGGCAACAGAGTGGGACTCCAACAACAACAAAATTCTTTACCTTACTTTCTTATACTACTTAAACCATTGTGCTAGATTAAGCAGGGTACTTTACTATCAATGAACCAATAAGAATACTTTAAAAGTAAATGACTGGACTACATGCCAATAAGATGGGAATGAAACCAGAGAAAAATGTCATAGAAAGCATGTAATGACGTCAGCGTCAGGAGGAAGGAGGTGAGGGGGATGTAACAGACGAGCCCAGCTCTGCTGCCATCTCATTCCGCTCGTGTCTGATGGATGGTCTGCCAGGACTTCTGCAACAGATGAACACATGAGGGCAAGTAAGGGAAAGCCATCAGCCAAGCCATTAATAGCACTGTGACTGTGTCATTTACACTTATGAAATGGTTGAGACCAGATTGCCTCATCAAACGTGGCAAGTTGGAGTCTAAGACTTAGGTCACAGTTTCTCTACTAAAAGGCTGCTAACCTAAGCTGGCAAATGTCAATTAAAAACAACATTTTTACCACCATTAAATGCTAATTGTTAAGCGTTCCCCTCAAGTAACAGACAAGCTTCCCTTATAGTGGTAACGTACTCACCAGTTCTCTTTGTTGCCAACACCTCGGATGTTCTGTCCCCGTTTAAGAAGCCCTTTGCTGGGTGGCACTGCTTTAACTGCTACTGGAGCAGCTAGGTTTGAGTTGTATTTTGATAAAATCTAAAACAAAAAGCAGATTCCTTTTCATTAAGTCACATGAACAACATAACCTAAATTTGGAAAGTGAAAACATCAAGAAAAACCATGGAAAATTTCAATATGGGTTATTTAAAACACTAAAAAATTTTCTTAAACACAGACATTCAACAGAAATGAAAAGAGTGATATTAGACATTTATCTTAGATGGAAGGACTGCTTTTTTTTTTTTTTTTTTTTAAAATCAGAGTCTCATTCTGTCACCCAGGCTGAAGTGCAGTGGCACAGTCACAGGCTACTGCAACCTTGACCTGCTGGGCTCAGGTGATCCTTCTGCCTCAGCCTCCGGGTAGCTGGGCCTATAGGCATGTGCCACCACACCCAGCTAAGTTTTTGATTTACTGCAGATGAAGTCTCACTATGCTGCCCAGGATGCTCTCAAATCCCTGAGCTCAGGCAGTCCTCTCACCTCTGCCTCCCAAAATGTTGAGATTATAGACATGAGACACTGTACCTGGCAAGAAAAATTGCTTTTTTTTTTTTGAGTTGGAGTCTCACTCTGTCGCCCAGACTGGAGTGCAGTGGTTACTCCCAGCCACTGCAGTCTCGATCTGCTGGGCTCTGGCGATCCTTCCGCCTCAGCCTTCCAAGTAGCTGGAACTACAGGTGCGCGCTACCACGCCCGGCTAATTTTTGATTTATTGTAGAGATGAGGTCTCGTCAAGTTGCCCAGGCGGGTCTCGAACCCGCGGACTCAGGCAATCTGCTCACCTCGGCCTCCCAAAGTGCTGGGATTACAGGCTGAGCTACCGAGCCCGGCCGAAAAATTGCTTTTTAAAGCCTAAATGCATTCTTATTGACGTTAGAAGTAGCAATATAGTATCAAGAAGAGCAAATTAAGCTTTTATAAAGACGTTAGGGAAAATATATATAGGAAAGATCTGAAAGTATGTTCAAAAGTAAGATTCTCAATTGTAGAAAGGAGAATCTGAGAACAATGTTTTTTCACACATAGAGAGGTGATATAAGGCCGGGCACAGTGGCTCACGCCTATAATCCCAGCACTTTGGGAGGCTGAGATGAGAGGATTGCCTGAGCCCAGGGGTTTGAGACCAGCCTGGGCAACTTGGTAAGACCTCACCTTTACAATAAATCAAGAAAATTTGGCGTGATGGTGCATGCCTGTAGTTCCAGCTACTTGGAAGGCTGAAGTTAAAGGATTGCCTGAGCTGGTTTAGACTGCAGTGGCCATGAGTGTGCCACTGCACTCCAGCCTGGGCGACAGAATGAGACCATGACTCAAAAAAAAAACAAAAACAAAGCGATATATTGGTCAGGCGTGGCAGCCCACGCCTGAAATCCCAGCACTTTGGGAGGTCGAGGTGGGAAGGTCACTTAAGCCCAGGAGTTGGAGACTAGCCTGGGCAACATAGTGGAACCTCTTCTCTACCAAAAAAAAATTTTAAAAATTAGTTGGGTGTGGTTTCACACTTGTGGCCCCAGCTACTCGGGAGACTGAGATGGAAGGATCACCTGAGCTCAGGAGGTCATAAAATTTCCTTTCTTTCACATAGAAATAAGGAGAGAAGCATCAATCACGGGGAAGTAGAAACTATCTAATTCCCATAAAGACAGAAGACGCCTCTTTCTCACCCAATTTCTTACATCTCCTAGGAAAGCAGAAAAGACAGAGAAAGAAGGATATTCGACACTGCTGATATCCTAAAATGAGGGACTTCTGATGGCATCTGGGTATTTTCCCAAGTGGCTTATCCTTCTCATGGCTCTTCCTAACATTGGAAAACTTCTGGAATGGTTATTAAGGATTCCGTGTGCTTAATTCATAACTGCCAAACACTAGAACATCTACTGAGGGGGAGAGTCAAAGAATGAGACTGGCTACTTAGAGTTGGCTGTTGTTACACATGAGCAGCAGACTAATAGTGACTGGTGTTACACTACCCTAGAGAATCAGATACGCTTGTGTGTCACTGAGCCGGGGGAAGCTCAGTGAGAAATGTTTTGTCAGGCAGCTCTGTCACGTGCAGACACCACATGGCTTAGCCTACTACCTGCCTAGACTACACGGGACAGTCTACTGCTCTTAGGCTACATACGTGCACAGCATGTGGCCCTACTGAATACAGTAGGCAATTGCTACCCAATGGTAAGAATTTGTATATCTAAACAGAGAAAAGGTAAAGAAAACATTCAATATGACGACCTTAAGGGACCACTGTCACATATGCAGTCTGTTGCTGACTGAAATGTTGTTATACACCACATGACTGTATTTCTTTCTTTCTTTTTTTTTTTTTTTTTTTGAGTTGGAGCCTCACTCTGTAGCCCAGACTGGAGTGCAGTGGCACGCTCCTGACCACCACAGCCTCGACCTGCTGAGCTCAGGCGATCCACCTGCCTCAGCCTTCCAAGTAGCCGGAACTACAGGTGCGTACTACCACGCCTGGCTAATTTTTAACTTATTGCAGAGACAAGGCTTTGCCAAGTTGCCCAGGCAGGTCTCGAGCCCGCGGGCTCAGGTAATCCACTTGCCTCGGCCTCCCACAGTACAGGGATTAGAGGTTGAGCCACCAAGCCTGGCCACATGACTGGATTTCAAAATACATCAATCAGTGCTTCTTAACTGAGGTCCACAAAGTTTCAAGTTCAGGATACACTGATGTAAGTTACTTATGATACCCTTTTCTGGAAAACTGGGGTAAATGACATTTCTGACTTTGCCAGCAACACTTCTAATGGAACCCTGATCAACATGGCAACAATAGTTTCTAACAAGGATTAGAAAATAAGCATCTGGCCAGGCATGGTGGCTCAAGCCTGTAATTCCAGTACTTTGGGAGGCCAAGGTGAGAGGATTGCTTGAGCCTAGGGGTTTGAGACCAGCCTGAGCAACTTGGCAAGTCCTTGTCTCTATCAAAAAAATTGCCGGGCATGGTAGCACATGCCTGTTGTTCTAGCTAATTGGAAGGCTGAGGTGGAAGGATTACCTGAGCCCAGCAGGTTGAGACTGAGGTGACCATGAGCAGGCCATTGCCCTCTAGCACAGGTGTCAGAGTGAGACTCCAACTCAAAGTAAATGAAAGAAAGAAAGAAAGAAGGAAAGGAAGGAAGGAAGGAAGGAAGGAAGGAAGGAAGGAAGGAAGGAAGGAAGGAAATGTAAGAATCTGCCAGGTGTGGTGGCTCACGCCTATAATCCTAGTACTTTGGTAGGTAGAGGCAAAAGGATTTCTTGAGCTCAGGGTTTTGAGACCAGCCTGAGCAACATGGTGAGACCTCAACTCTACAATAAATCAAAAAATTAGCCATGTGTGGTGGCATGTGCTTGTAGTTCCAGCTACAAGGAAGGCTGAGGTGGAAGGGTGGCCGGAGACCATGAAGCTGAGGATACGGTGGCCATGATTGTGCCATTGCACTCCAGCCTGCATGAAAGAGTGAGACTCCGACTCAAAAAAAAAAGAAAAAAGAAGAAGACACTGACTGAGAACATGAAGTTAAAGAGAAAATGCCCACAAAGGGGAGTCCCACTAAAAGTACAAGGTCACCAGCATGTACAAGCTCAGTTCAGAAAAGCCTCAGTCAGGTGGCCGTAGATGGGCCTAACAGCCTAGAATTTAAATGTTCTCAAAATTAAACTGAACACAGTAGCCTGATAAATATGAGATAACATAAATGTCTAATTTTGAAGAGTTATCAGAAAAAAGTAAAACTGCCTGCAAAAATAACCTGCAGAAGATCTTCTGGAATTGTAGTGATTTCTGGAGGCGGCGGTGTACTGAGCAGATTCTCATAGGAGGAAATTGTGGGAGAGGAGGGCTCTGGGAAGTTCTCCAGGCAGTCGTCCGAATTTAAAACTAACGAAGTGCAAGCTTTCACGCTCAGATCGCTTGATGAACTGTGTGTTTTCGATAATGGGTAATTTGGGGGTACCTATTGAACAAAAACAAACCATTCACTGACGGCAGAATCGAACAATGCAGTAAAGGAAAACTGCTAGTCATTTGTTATTCTGTTGGGATATCTCAGCACGCCCCACCATGGCCCCTCTTCCCAGACCGAGGTCTAAATAACATGAAGAAAAAGAAACAGCGGAGGGAGGACAATACACCGTTCTCATTACAACGAAGGCTGAGTAGAATGATAGGGACTCACCCGGCCTGTCCCAGGCAGCACTAGGCCAAGCAGGTGAGAGCTACAGCACTGCCATGTGCCCCGGCAGGTAGACTCACTCCAGGAGAAAGCCAGTCTGAGGAATATCCCGTATGCAGCTGGTTCATGCTAAGTGACTACACTGGGAAAGGGACTTCATCTTCCTGGGTCAGAGTTCACAGAGAGGACGGAAGTGTTGCCTCAGTGACCCAGCTCCTCGTGTTCCACTCACACGTGAACTCACAGGGAGTGAATGGAAATGGAAAGCACCAGCAGACAGACAGCGGGCACTTCACTGCTAACCCAGCATTGTGTCCACAGCTGCATCACCCCACAGGGCAACACAAGTTGCACAGGGCTATTCAAATTTAATTTTAAATTAATTGATATTGAATAACAATTTACAAAAGAAAAATTAGTCACCCAGATACTCTAACCACATTTTCAGTGCTCAGTAACATGATAAGTGGCTATCGTCTTAAACACGACAGATTATAGAACACTACCATCATTATAGAAAATTCTGTTGGACACCCTCATACAGTACTGGTGGTCTATTATTGTTGTTTTAATGTTCATACTAACATTAAAAAAGGATAAGGTTTTGATTTGATCAAATTTTATTAAATTTGTTCACTGGAAAAATTTTGGGGGAAAAAGCATGAAAATCACCCATAAATCTATCACCCAAAGATACTCACCTTTTGGTGTGTTTCTACCCATTCTTTTTCCTTAAAATAAAACATATGTATGTATATAAGTGTGTATGTATACATACATATACATGTCATTTTCCATATGATTAAATATTTCTTTAAAACATTCTTAGCCAGGCGTGTAATCCCAGTACTTAGGGAGGCTGAGGCAGGAGGATTGCCTGAGCCCAGGAGTTTGAGACCAGCCTGAGCAACATGGTGAAACTCATCTCTACAAAAAATCAAAAAATCGGCTGGGCACGTTGGTGTGTATCTGTAGTCCCAGCTACTTGGGAGGCTGAGGCGGAAGGATCGCCTGAGCCCAGCAGGTTGAGTGTGCCACTGCACTCCATCCTTGGGCGACAGAGTAAGACTCCAAGTGCCATGGCTCAAGCCTGTAATCCCAGCACTTTGGGAGGCCGAGGCGAGAGGATTGCCTGAACCTGTGGGTTTGAGACCAGCCTGAGCAACATGGTGAGACCTCGTCTCTACAATAAATAAAAAAATTAGCCGGGCATGGTAGCACATGCCTAGTGCCATCTACTTGGAAGGCTGAGGCAGAAGGATCGCCTGAGCTGAGCAGGCCGATGCTGGGGTGGCCATGAGCATGCCATTGCACTCCAGCCTTGGTGACACAGTGAGACTCCAACTCAAAAAAAAAAAAGGAAATGTACTGTGAATTCACTCCTAAAAGAGACACCAGCTTAAGCTTTTTGAACGGACTGAGTTTGGAAGCAGCAGTGCATCTGAGTCGTCAGGAGAAAGATTAGAGTTTTCAATTTCATGGAAAGTTACCGAAGCCATGCTGCTCTTTGTAGAAGGAATTTTCAAACCAGGAGTGCAGAATGTAGGTGCCAAGGGGGAATCTGTATCCTCAGCATCTAGAAGACACAACACACATACAAAGGGTGTGACAAGAAGAGCTGGAAAAGCTGACATAAGTCATTTGTACGTTATAAGCTTTGCCAATATCATCTGTGCACATAATATTTAATACCTTAAACATTATAACTATAGAGTGACTAAATGGACAGTAAAGAACAAAACTCATGTTCACATATGTAACATTAATAAAAGTTCAGCAAGGTTATAAGAACAGTGCATAACAGTGAATAGTTCTGCTATATTATGGACATATGTGCAACAAACTATTAAGATTATTATTTGTGAAAAGATATTTTTTGCAATAGCAACAAAGAAGACAAGATCACCTACAAATAAATCTATAAAAATTGTAATTAGCTGGGTGTAGTGACATGGGCCTGTAGTCCCAGCTATTCCAGAGGTTGAGGTGGGAGGAGCTCCTGAACCCAAGAGGTCAAGGATGCAGTGAGCTGTGATCGTGGCACTGCACTCCAGCCTGGGCAAGAGAGTGAGACCCTGATTCAAAAATAAATAAATTTAAATTAAAAAGTAAACATAAAAAAACTGTATAAGACCTTTATAGAGAAAATTATCAAACTTCTGAAGGAGGAGGAGGAGGAAGAGGCCATTTACCTTCTAAGATATCAGGAGACACTCTAAAGGTACAGTAATTAAAAACAGCATAGCACTAACCAGGAATGGAAAAATGGAACACTGGAACAAGTCAGACTCGTGCATATATAGGCATTTGCTATCCAGAACACACAGTATCATCAAAGCAATCTTCAACCACCACCAGAGTGAAAAGGTAAACATGTTACAAAATCAATTTGATTGCCAAAATAGTTTCAGTGTAAAAATCACGAATGCTGAAAAGATGGAGAAACAGGAAATCAAAAACTGCTGGTTGGAACATAAATCAGAGTAGCCAGCAATTCAGCATTTTCCAGAAGGATGTATGTGTCCTGTGAGAAACAGACATGTGCACAAGGGAAGAAGTTATTAGCTGGGCACAGTGGCTCATGCCTGTCATCCCAGCACTTTGGGAGGCTGACGCAAGAGGACTGTCTGAGCCCAGAGGTTCTAGACCAGCCTGGGCAACTTGGCAAGACCTCATCTCTACAATAATAATAATAACAATAATAATAACAACAACAACAACAATAATAATAATAAAAAGCCAGGCATGGTGGCACATTCCTGTAGTTCTTGTACTTGGATGGCTGAGATGGAAGGATCACCTGAGCCCAGGAGGTTGACGCTGTGGTGGCCATGAGTGTGCCACTGCACTCCAGCCTGGGTGACAGGGAAACTCCGACCCAGGAAAACAAACAAAAAAAATTAGAGCATTGCTTGATTAACAAAACGTAAACACAATTCAACAACCTCTTAATAAGCAAATGGATCAAATATGGCTGATTTATACAATAGAATACTACTTAATTTAAAAGAATAAAGTGGATTTAGAGTGGGGCTGGGCATGGTGCTCATGCCTAAAGTCCCAGCACTTTGGGAGGCCAAGGCGGGAGGATCGCTTGAGCCCAGGAGTTTGAGACCAGTCAGCAACATAGTGAGACCTTGTCTCTACAACAAATACAGAAATTAGTTGGGCATGGTGGTATATGCCTGTAGTCCTAGCTACTCAGGAGGCTGAAGTAGAAGGATCACCTGAGCCCAGGAGGTTGAGGCTCTGGTAGCCGTGAGTGTGCCACTGCATTCTAGCCTGGAAGGCAGAGTAAGACTCTGATTCAAAAAGAACAGAAACAAGCCGGGCTCGGTGGCTCAGCCTGTAATCCCGTGCCTTTGGGAGGCTGAGGTGAGTGGATTGCCTGAGCCCGCGGGTTCGAGACCCGCCTGGGCAGCGAGACCTCATCTCTACAATAAATCAAAAAATCAGCCGGGCGTGGTAGCGCATGCCTGTAATTCCGGCTACTTGGAAGGCTGAGGCGGAAGGATCACCGGAGTCCAGCACGCGAGGCTGCGGTGGCCGGGAGCGGCCACTGCACTCCAGTCTGGGCGACAGAGTGAGACTCCAACTCAAAAACAAAACAAAACACAACAAAAAACAAAAAGAACAAAAACAAGCAGGGCTTGGTGGCTCAGCCTGTAATCCCGTGCCTTTGGGAAGTTGAAGTGAATGAATTGCCTGAGCCCGCAGGTTCGAGACCCGCCTGGGCAGGCGAGACCTCATTTCTACAATAAATCAAAAAATTAGCCAGGTGTGGTAGTGTGCGCCTATAATTCCGGCTATTCAGAAGGCTGAGGTGGAAGGATCGCCGGAGCCCAGTATGTCAAGGCTGCGGTGGCCGGAAGCGGCCACTGTACTCCAGTCTGTGTGACAGAGTGAGACTCCAACTCAAAAAAAAAAACAAAAAAAAAATCCTCCATACTGCTGAGCGAAAAAAACAGTAGCAAAAGAATACGATTTGGATACTGTCACTCCTTAAAGTTTTCTTTTCTTTTTTTTTTTTTAAGTGAGTCTCACTCTGTTGCCCAGGCTTGAGTGCAGTGGCACTCTCACAGCCACTGCAGCCTCAATCTGCTGGGCTCAGGCAATCCTTCCTCCTTAGCCTTCCAAGTACCTAGAATTAGCTACCACACCCGGCTAATTTTTTGATTTATTGTAGAGACAAGTTCTCGCCAAGTTGCCCAGGCTGGTCTTAAACACTGGGCTCAGGCAATCCTCTTGTCTTGGCCTCCCAAAGTGCTGGCATGACAAGCATGAGCCACTGCGCTCGGCTCCTGTAAATTGGAATCTCACTCTGTCGCTCAGACTGGAGTGTAGTGGCACGCTCCCAGGCACCGCAGACTCGCCATGCTGGGCTCCAAGATCCTTCTGCTTCAGGCTTCCAAGTAGCTGGAACTACAGGTGTGCACTATCACACCCGGCTAATTTTTGATTTACTGTAGAGACAAGGTCACACCAAGTTGCCCAGGCGGGTCTCAAACCCGTGGGCTCAGGCAATTCACTCGCCTCGGCCCCCCCAAAGTGCTGGGATTATAGGCTGAGTCACCGAGCCTGGCCAAGTTTTCAAAAATAACTATACTTTAGAAAAATCATTACTTTTGGAGAGGAAGGGAAGGACAGTAATGTGTGGGATTTGATCTTTTATTTATTTATTTTTGAGTTGGAGTCTCCCTCTGTCGCCCAGACTGGAGTGCAGTGGCCGCTCCCAGCCACCACAGCCTCGACCTGCTGGGCTCCGGCAATCCTTCAGCCTCAGCCTTCCGAGTAGCTGGAACTACAGGCGCGCGCTACCACACCTGGGTAATTTTTTTTTTAATTGTAGACATGAGGTCTTGCCAAGTTGCCCAGGCAGGTCTCGAACCCGCAGTCTCAGGCAATTCACTCACCTCAGCCTCCCAAGGCACGGGATTACAGGCTGAGCCACCAAGCCCGGCCGATCTTTTATTTTTAGAAAAAGGATCTGAAGCCAATACTGTAAGATATGAACATCTGTGTAACCTGCTATTTCTACATAGCTAAGCCCCTGGGATTTTAAGACAAGCAGGCGCTGGAGATCTGGGGGATGGAGGGAGAACCTGAGACATGACATCAAGAGCCTAGAAGAGCTATGAGGACTGTGGACCAGGGACAAAGTGTCTGCCCAGGACGCTGGCCCCTGGGAGCAGCCTGGCTCAAGGCGGAAGGCTTTGGAATCATACTTGAAAGCCAGAGTACCAAGTCCATACGGCACTCGGTGTGGGTTCTGGGATACATGTCTGCACAGGTCTCCTGAGCCAAACTGCCTTTTTAAGTAGCCTGCAATTGGCAACCCAAGGGCCTTGGCTGGGGTCAGCGTAAAGCAGCTTCACAGGGACTACCTGCCAATTCAAGGCACACAGAAGTCCCCTGAAAACAATGTCTCTTGAGGAGGCATCCACAGCTAAAAATTAAAGGCATGAGGAAACAAGCCACCAAGAGAGAATTAAGCCAGGCATGGTGGCTCATGCCTGTCATTCCAGCACTTTGGGAGAAGGCAAGAGGACTGCCTGAGCCCATGGGTTCGAGACCAGCCTGGGCAACTTGGTGAGACCTTGTCTCTATGATAACAAATCAAAAAATTAGCCAGGCATGGAAGCATGTGCCTGTGGTTCTACTTAGGAGGCTGAGGTGGAAGGATCAGCAGGTTGAGGCTGTGGTGGCCCTGAACTGTGACTACACTTCAGCCTGGGCAACAGAGTGAGAGTCCTACACACACACACACACACACACACACAAAGCAGAAAACTATTAAGGTGTCTAAGATGACAAAATCACTTGTGTACAGAGATAGCGGGAAAGAATATAGCTGAGAAGTAGCATCATGTTTATACTTACTGCTTTTTTCCAGCTGCTGGATGGTGGGGCCTGGAGTGGCAAGAAAATTATCACTAGTCTTTGATTCTGTTTCTCCAGTCTCTTCTCTGCTGTGATCAACAGGAAAATTATAAGGTTAAAAAACAGTTAATATTAAGCCTCTGGAGCAAAATTTAACTTACTTATATCAAGTCTGGACGAATGTTCAGTTCTATTTCTTGGAAGAGTCCTACAAAACAAATCCTTTATTTAAAAAAAAAATATAAGCTGGTTTCGGTGGCTCAGCCTGCAATCCCACACTTTGGGATGCTGAGGTGAGTGGATTGAATGAGCCCGTGGGTTCAAGACCTGCCTGGGCAACTTGGTGAGACCTCATCTCTACAATAAATCAAAGTTAGCCAGGCGTGATAGCGTGCGCCTGTAGTTCCAGCTACTTGGAAGGCTGAAGTGGAAGGATCACCGGAGCCCAGTAGGTCGAGGCTGTGGTGGCCGGGAGCAGACACTGCACTCCAGTCTGGGTGACAGAGTGAGACTCCAACTCAAAAAAAAAAAAAAAAATATATATATATATATACAGACACACAGCCATGGTTCAAAAGAAGTTAAGGACCATTTTCTCTTGATAGTCTTGATTAGAGAAGTGGGTTAAGAACAATGACTTAAAGGAAAGTCATTAATTTCAACTCATTAGTTCAAAAATAGGCTGGGCACAGTGGCTCATGCCTGAAATTCCACCACTCTGGTGGGCCAAGATGAGAGGATCACCTGAGCTCACGAATTTGAGAACAGCCTGAGCAACATAGTGAGACTCTGTTGCTATAAGGAATAATGATAAAAATTAGCCAGGTGTGGTGGTACGTTCCTGAATTTCCAGCTACTCAAAAAGCTAAGATGGGAGGATTGCTCAAGCCCAGGATTGCTCACGCAATCCGCTCGCCTCGGCCTCCCAAATTGCTGGGATTATAGGTTGAGCCACCGAGCCCGGCCTGAAAACATTTTAAAAGAAAAATACTATAGGGAGCAATGATCATACCACTGCACTTTAGCCAAGGCAACATAGTGAGATCTTGTCTCTAAAAAAATTAAATAAATATGTAAATGCATAGTTATCCTACATAATTATATAAAATATATTTTCTATCAGCCTCTTCCTTGAATTGTATTACTACTACTAGTTTTTCACATGATCTTTTTTTTTTTGAGTTGGAGTCTCACTCTGTCACCCAGGCTGGAGTGCAATGGCACACTCATGGCCACCCCAGTGTCGACCTGCTGGGCTCTGGTGATCCTTCTGCCTCAACCTTGCAAGTAGACAGAACTATAGGTGTGCACTATCATGCCTGGCTAATTTTTTTTGATTTATTGTAGAGACGAAGTCTCGCCAAGTCACCCGGGCTAGTCTTGAACCCGCAGGCTCAGGCAGTCCTGCTGGACTCTGGTGATCCTCCCGCCTCAGCCTTCCAAGTAGCCAGAACTACAGGCGCATGCTACCACACGCGGCCAATTTTTTGTTTAGTGTAGAGACGAGGTCTCGCCAAATCACCTGGGCTGGTCTTGAACCCATGGACTCAGGCAAAACACTTGCCTCGGCCTCCCAAAGTGCTGGGATTACAGACTGAGCTACCGAGCTTGGTCAATAAGAAACTGTTAAAAAGCCTGTGTTCTAGTAAAATGTTATAAAAAATATGGCTGGGCGCGGTGGTTCACGCCTATATTCCTAGCACTTTGGGAGGGCAAGGCAAGAGAACTGCCTGAGCCCAGGGGTTCAAGACCAGTCGGGGCAACTTAGCGTGACCTCATCTCTATAATAAATCAAGAAAAATTAGCTAGTAGTGGTGGTGCCTGGCTGTAGTTCTAGCTATTTGGAAGGCTGAGCCCAGCAAGTTGAGGCTGTGGTGGCCGTGCCGTGAGTGTGCTACTGCTCTTTAGCAGGGGCGACAGAGTGAGACTCCAACTCAAAAAAAAAAAAAAAAAAAAAAAAAAAGGCAGTAGGCTGGACTTGGCCTTACTGAACTTTAAACTCAAATTAAAATACCTAAGCTTGAGAGGCTACCAGAGTGTCTACAGTCACCTCAAAGACAATGAGTAAAAATAACACATTCCCTTAGCTACAGGCGTTCTTGTTTCTCAAGCATCACCCCAACAGCAAAACAGAAACCTGGGCTTCATCCTAGATAAGTCTTTCTTCCCAAGTCTCCAAACAGAGTCAATCACAGATTCCTATGAATCTACCCCTTTCATTTTATCCCCTCTTCTCGAACCCTTTTCCAGGCCCTTGTTCCTCCCACCACAGCCTCTCACCTGAAAATGCCAACAGCTCATACCTTATAAAGTAGCTGAAAACCTTTTTTTCTTTTTGAGTTGTTGCAGTCTCACTCTGTTGGCCAGGCTGGAGTGCTCTGGCATGGTCACAGCTCACCACAGCCTCAGCCTCCTGGGCTCAAGTCATCCTCCCACCTTAGCCTCCCAAGTAGCTGGCACTAGAGGTGCATGCTACCACATTCAGCTAATTTTTTGATTTATTGTAGAGGCGAGGTCTCATTATGTTGCCTAGGCTGGTCTCAAACTCCTGGGCTCAAGCAATCCTCCTGCCTCAGGCTTCCAAACGTGCTGGGATTACAGACGTGAGCCACTGCACCTGGCTGAAAACTTTTTTTTTTATGAGTTGGATTCTCACTCTGTCACCTAGACCAGAGTGCAGTGGCATGCTCCCAGCGACTACAGCCTTGACCTGTTGGGCTCTGGCGATCCTTCTGCCTCAGTCTTCCAAGTAGCCGGAACTACAGGTGCACGCTACCACGTCTGGCCAATTTTTATTTAATTGTCAAGACGAGGTCTCGCCAAGTTGCCTGGGCAGGTCTCGAACCTGCGGGCTCACGCAATCCACTTGCCTTGGCCTCCCAAAGTGCTGGGATTATAGGCTGAGCCCTCGAGCCCAGCCTGAAAACATTTTAAAAGAAAAATACTGTCTTAAACATTATCGTTCTTCTAGAAAAAAAAATCAACAAATGCAAGGGATTTTAAAAACTAGATATAAGGTGGCTTTTTCAGAAATCTGCTTACCTTTTATTATTCTTCATAGTCTTAAGTCCCATTGTGTAATCTTCATTTAAACACATGGTATATTCAGAAATACCAAAGTGTTCTAACTTGGGAGTCACACACTCAAAATCCTCCATCTTCAGCTCACACCTTGGAGTTTTCAGTACTCTAAGTGGTGACTGTTTGGCAGGTTGCATTGCAGTTTTGGGCTCTTCTTTATGGCTGTTTACTGCCTGTGGAGGGTTTGGTAAAACTTGGGGTATCATGTACCGCTCGAGTCCAAAATCTGAAAGTTGTGGACTCCGTGGAGCCTTCTCAGAAACAGAACTGCTTGGAAGGGGAGGACCAGACAGGCCATCCTTCGCATCAGACTCTGGGACATCTTCACACTTAGACAGCTCTGGAGCAGAGTTAGTAGCTTCCTGCTTAGGCACTAGGAGGAAAAAACAGAGGTGACATTCTGGTCACACCTCAAGACAGAAAGCCTCATATTTACAAGAACAATGGAAAATGGCTTGTCTGAAATGTCTCAAATCAGCAAAAGTCCTGATTCTCTAAACATTTCATTTCAATTATCCCTTCAGGAAATTTCTGACATGTATCTCTTGCCCTCCCACATCCCATTTTGATGACACACTAGAGAAGAAAAGCAAGTTAAAGTGTTAAAGATGAAAAATTAACACAAATACGAGTCCAATTTCCTTATCTCCTCACTGTGATTTACTAGTTTTCCTCAATATTTTCTGAAACTATTTTTTAAAATTTCATTTTATGACATTCATAACAGTGTGGAATCAACTGTGCTCTAGATTTAACATAATAATATTATTTTAGATTTTTAATTTCCAGATACCTAAGCTAAAACAGAAAGACTATTGCTACACAAAGATAAATTTTTACCCTAAGTCATTCTGGAACACCCATATCAAAAACCTAGATGAGAAAAATAATAGAACATTTCAAAGACACATAGCTTCTCCACCACCACTAGGGTTTACACTTCAATTTTATGGATTTTGGCCCTCAGAAGAGCCTCTGATTCCCTGAGCTCTGCTTTGGCACTGTGCTTTCTGTTAATTTTGAAGAATGCTACAACAGTTGCCAAAAACCTACTGGTGTATCTATCACAGAGTGGTCACTGATGAGATTAATAAAATAAAATAACCACCATTATCAATACTCCATAGGGAGATATTTTTATTTTTATTTTTTAAAGATGTGGGGTACAATTCATAGGGAGATATTATTATCCCAACCCCACAAGTAGGAGTTTAGAGAAAATATCCAAGTTCAGTGGATATTTTGGAGGCAGTGTTTGAATTGATGGAGCCAGTGTTTGAATCCATGGCTCTCTCACACCAAGTCAGCGGAATTCTTTCCATTAGACCATGGGGACTGTTTAACATATCTTCCACACATATCTGCAATAAACACTTGCTCAATTAATGCTTTACTTATGTGCAAAGGTCATTCTTCTAAGAGAAATGAAGACATTGAGGCACAAGGAGTTAGTCATTCAGAAATATGAGCATAACAGTGACAATAGAGAGCACTGGGTGACTGCCATGCCAGACACCATTCTGGGAAAACTGCATCTCATTTATTCTCAAGTAGCCTCATGAGGTAGACAGAGCAACACTCTATATACAGGTGAAAAACCGAGGCATGAGGCTCAGTAACTTGCCCAAGACAATACAGCTGGTAAGTGGTAGAACAAAGATTTCAACACAGGCATTCTAAGCCACTATGCAATAGTACCTGTCTTTAAAATTTTGGAACCAAAAAAAAGGATCAACTTTATATAGCCACAATCTCTTATTCTACAGAAGAGGAAACTGAGAATAAGAAAAATGCCACCACCATGTCTGGCCTTTCTCATAGAAATAGCTCAGAGAACTTTCAGCTATCATGTGCTGGTTCTCTGGAGCCTTTGGGAAGGAAAGCAAGGACGCTGCGTCCAGCGCACATAGAGGGCTGAATACACGATCATCAAGTGATGCACAGACAAGGGCAGAGCTAGAACGGAAAATCACAGTTGACCCCACAGCTGGCTTCGCCAATCACACTGCCCACTTTCTTCAACACTAAGAGATGTTATCACATCAAAGTTGCGCAAACCTGAATTGTCCTTGACACGAGGATTATATCCATATTTCTGGAAATACTCTGTTATTTTCATGATATCAGTTGAATTTTTTTTCATCAACACTTTTGTTGCCTTTATGAAACCAGTGCTTTCTTGACTTTCCAATCTTGCTTTCCCAAGAAGAACATTAACATCACCCTTTCATGAGAAAGAAAGTACACTATCATTTTTCTAGCAACTGACTAGATCTATTTAGATTAAAAAATTACCACAGGAAAATTATAAATATCTAGGAGTGATACCTTTAGAGTCCAAACTTCTGAATGAAGGTCATGTAAAACTCTCAGTGGGAAATCTTCAAAGTCTACAACAGGAATATTAAAAGGAAAAAAGTCCAATGAATGCGAGGAGAAGAAGGAGAAACAGAGAAAAGAAGGAAGAAAAGTTAGTATACAATCATGCACCACATGACGCTTTGGCCCCCATGTCTGATGTGGTCCCCAGAAACCTATAAAAGTGTTTTTACTGTACCTTTTCTATATTTACATACCAGATGGTTACATTGTGTTACAGTTGCCTATGGCTTTCTATACAGTAACATGCTTCAAGGTTACCAGCCTGTGTGGACTGGCACCACACAGTCCAGTGTGGAATGGGCCGTGCAGGGGTGGGTGCAGTGGGGGTGTGTGTGTGTGTTATACACACTCCACGACTTTCACACAAGGATGAAATAGCAACATTGCTCAGAACAATCCTGCAGTTAAGTGACACGTGACCGTAACATATGCAGAAGAGTACAGAATCCTAAGAGGACAGCTTCTTGCCTTTAAAGGATAAACAAACCATCATAAGCAGCCCGCAGATCCAGAAACAGGAAGGAGGGAAGATGGAGGAACAAGCAGCATGAGAACCAAGGCCTTTGCAGTGACATGGAGGCAGCTGGAGACTATCATGCTAGGCAGTCTCACTCATTAGTCAGCCCTGCTCTCGATCCCATGAGCATGGGGGAACGGCAGATGCCTGATGCTCTGCTGGGGACAGGGAGGAGGGACAGGGGCCCATGGCAACACCCTGGGCACCAAGTCCACTCCCAGGGGAGAGAGGGCCGCTACAAGCCCAAGTTGCACCACTCTGCGATTCACTTAGCAGCAAATCCTCACGGGGACCTCATGACTAAGAAACAAGTGCTCCAGTGCCCTCTGAGACCCTCCCTTCCCTCCAGGGTGAATGCCGCCCTGATCCCCAACCCCATGGAGCGGTTTTGCCAGCGTGTGCACTTCATTGAGTGGCTGGCTGCATACAGTGCACACCCTGTCGTGATGGCTTCCTTCATCCCACACTCACGACGCTAGTCCATGGCCTTACATCTCATCTGCCCATGCTCATGGCTGTAAAGTACACCACTAACACCAACTTCACCCATTCTCTTGCTGACACACTTTGGGTTGTGTGTGCTTTAAAACGATTATGAACACTCTTTGCTGGGTGCGTTGGCTCACGCCTGTCATCCCAACACTTGGAAGGTAGAGCAGAGAGGACTGCTTGAGCTCAGGAATTTGAGACCAGCCTGGACAACTTGGTGAGATCTTGTCTCTACGACAAATCAAAAATTAGCCAGGCATGGTGGCAGGTGCCTGCGGTTCCAGCTACCTGGAAGGTTGAGGCAGAAGGATCGCCTGAGCCCAGGAGGTTGAGGCTGTGGTGGCTGTGAGTGTGTCGCTGCACTCCAGCCTGGGCGACAGTGAGACTCCTACTAAAAAAAATGAAACTATTATGAGCACTCTTGATGTGAATTTGAAGTTTTCTAGAACTGTCTTCGGTGCCCTACTCCTCACCTTCCTGTATGTGAGACCCACCAGAAGTGTCACCTGCAAGCTCAGCGTCGGTAGACACTGCTGGCCTTTCAACACGATGGTCACAACTGACACTCCCCCCAGCGTGCAAGAGAACCGCATCCGCCCCGCATCTCTGCAAACACTCGACAGCTTCCCCTTTTGTGTTTTAGTTCTCCGGGTGGATGACACCGTACTGTGTTGGGTTTATTTGCATTCCCTTGATAAATGACGAAGATGCTGCCTCCTCATACGCTCAGTGACCATCATTTCTTTGGAAGCATCAGTTGAGGGCTTTGGCCGGGCTCGGTGGTCCAGCCTGCCACCCCAGCGCCTCGGGATCTGAGGCGGGAGGACCGCCTGCACCCCGTAGGTCGAGACTGCGGGGGCCGCGAGCGTGCGACTGCGCTCTGCACACCACAGACCCTGCCACGCTCGCTGGCCCGGGACCCCCGCCCGGGTGAGCGAGTGCCGTTTCCCCGAGCCGGGCCCGCCCTCCCGCGACGCCTCGGCCCCACGCACCGCTCTCCTCCCCGTCCAGCGCCCGGTGCAGCCGCGCCGTCTCGCAGTCCAGCGTGCTGGCTAGGGCCCGCAGTCTCTCGTAGAAGCCCCGGATCGGGTCCATGGCGCGCCCCGGGAGAATCTCAGGCGGGAGCGGGCGCCAAGCCTCGGGGTCGCTGCAGCCCGCCGCCGCTTCGAATCTCGGCGCCCTCCGCGTCTCCGGCTCTGCGCAGGTGCGGAAGTGCTCTCTCGCGAGA
>NW_007253946.1:869612-887394 GCF_000164805.1 Carlito syrichta
GGCGCGGCAGGCCATGGTGCGGCGTCTGGAGGTGGAGGCCGAGAACCACTACTGGCTGAGCGCGCCTTACATGACGGCCGAGCAGGAGCGGGGCCACGCCGCGGAGCGAAGGGCGCGGGCCTTCGAGGCCCTGAAAGCCGCCTGCGCCGCCCGCTTCCCCCCGCACCGGCTCGTGGAGCCCCAGCTGCGGCACCTGGAGATCACCCGGAAGTGGACCTGAAGGTCGCCCCTCGGGCCCCTGCCGGACGGCCACGGCTCCTTCCGGCACCCAGTGCCGGAGAGCTGGCCTGTGCGTGAGTTCCGGGCATTTGTGGGCGGGTGGCAGTGGCTCCCCGCGACTCGGGAGGCTGGGGCAACACACCGTAAGAGGGTTGTAACACCCTGAGACACGCTGAGTGGCTCGCCGGTTGAGGACCCCTTCTGTCTCCAGCATCGCCCGGACCTGTGCCCTCGGCAACACAAGCAATCAGCACCCCACGCGGTGGGTCGAGACCCTTTCGTCTTTGAGGAGCGCGCCTGGAGTCATAGCCGGCTCTGAGGCGTGGGCTGAGTTGCTGTGTGTGTGATACGGAAATATTGTGAACCGTTTAACAGAAGCTTGCAAAATGACAAAAGAAAAATAAAACAACTCAACCCCGTTACCCTACTATGCCTGTTACTCTGTGTAGGTCCGAAAGTTTCGACTTCGGAGTTTGAAAAATGAGAGTGGTTAACTTGAAGGAGACATTTTGGGAGTAAAAGGATGCCAAAATAAACCTTAAGTGTAAGGAAATAGAAGAAAACAGATCTGGAGATAAGCATTTTAGTGTACGGTTAATCTTTAATTTTTAAAACAATCTTGTGAAATATTCACACCATGTGAGTGTGAAACTGAAGCTTAGAAACGTCAGCAACATTTCCCTAACAGTCCGTTGCGGTGGCTCACACCTGTAATCCCTATGCTTTGCGAGGCTGAGGCGGGAGGATCGTTTGAGGCCAAGAGTGAGACTAGCCTGGGTGACATAGCAGACCCCATCTCTACAAAAGATTTTTAAAAACATATTTAAAAAATCAAGTTAAATTCCCATAAACAGTAAATGTACAATTCAGGACTAGGCTTATTAAAAGACCATATTCGTTTTAATATACCATGCTAAGTGCTATAAATATTGTTTTTTAGTCACTTTCTGGTCAAGGCAATGCTATTGAAACATTTGAATTTTGTTCTTGAAACTCTAGAACTGTTAACAGCTGCCATCAAATTGTAAGTCTTTTTTTGGTCATGGCCACTCAGAGCTCATAATCACATATGGAGTAAAATGTATCACCGCCTGGCACATGTCTAGTGTAGCACCTGAGGCTCTTGTCCTGCTGTTGAGTCCAAGGAAAGGACCTTTTCTCAACCTTGTCTGAGCAGTCAGGAGCAGCTTCAGAAGAGCAGATCCTTGAGCAGATTCTTAGTTTGCCTGGCAAGCAAATGGGACAGGAATTTCAAGTAGAGAACCTCATGATTTCTGAGGAAACTGACAGTGTTTAGTATTGTCCCAAGACAGGGTCTTGACACCGAAAGACACACAAAGAGGCTGAAGTAGGCAGGAGCCAGAACCTGAGCCTTCTTAGATGATACAGCTAGAGGCTTGGCTATTGTGTAAGTCATGGGGAGTTGTTGAAATGCTTCCATGGCAGATAGATGAAAAGCTGTATGATGCTGAAATACCAGCTACTCAGAGGCTGAGGTAGGAGGATCGCTTGAGCCCAGGAGTTTGAGGCTGCAGTGAGCGGTGATTGTGCTGCTGCATTCCAGCAGCTTGGGTGAGAGAGACCCTGTCTGAAAAAAAATTTTAAACACTCGCAAATAATACTTTACGGCTAAAAAATGCTAACAATCGCCTGAGCCTTTAGTAAGTCCTGATCCTTTTGCTGATGGAGGGTCTGGCCTAGGTGTCTATGGTACTGATCAGTCAGTTGTTGAAGGCCAGGTGGCGGTGGCAGTTTCTTAAAATAAGACAGCAGTGAAGTATCTGCTGCATTGAGTGACTGCCTTTCACAAAAGATTTCTCTGTAGCACATGGTGGTGTCTGAATGCATCTTACCCAGAGCAGAGCATCCTCATATCTACTGCTTGATCACCTAAACATACAGGATATTCTAAATCCTATGTTGTAATTTCAACACCCTTACCAGGAGTAGATTCCATCTAAAAAAAACAAACAAACCATTTCTTTGCTCTATAGGAAGCTCTTCCTCTGTTCAGGTTTTATGATGAGATTACAGTAGTTCATTCACATCTTCAGGCTCTACTTCTAATTCTCTTGCTATTCCTACTGCATCTGAATTTTTTTTTTTTTTGAGTTGGTGTCTTGCCCAGTGGCACAATCACAGCTCACTGCAACCTTAAACTCCTTGGCACAAGCAGTCCTCCCACCTCAGCCTCCTGAGTAGCTGGTGCCACCAAGATCTGCTAGTTTTTATTTTTTGTAGAGACGGGTATCTCACTTTGTTACCCAGGCTGGTCTTGAACTCCTGGCCTTACTTAAGTGATCCTCCCACCTCAGTCTCCCAAAGGGCTGGGATTACAGTTATGAGCCATCATGCCAAGCCTAAAATGCTTTCTGGATTGCTTTTTTGTAGCAACAGTCTCACTGTGGTACTGGCTGGTCTCCAACTCCTGGCCTGATGTGATCCTCTAACCTCAGCCTCCCAAAGCACTGAAATTAGAGGCATGAACCACCACCCCCAGCCTGTTTCCCCAAATTCGTAGTCTTTCTAACTAAACACTATTTTACCAGATTTTCAAGTTAATATTTAACAATTCTCTCATTTGGTATATACCACTTCAGAACATCAACAAAACATCAAATACAAGACTTTGTTTATTTGTTTATTAATAAAGTAATTCATTATGATTTTTGAAAAAAATGTTTAAAAATGTTTTGTGCACATGTTAATGTAGGTTAGGCCACTCAAAAGACAGAGCAAGAGTCAGCATCAGGTCATGGTCTAGGATTATACAAATGAGAACAAACACAGGGCTTTATGGCACTTGTTAAGGAAAGACAACCAAAGGAAACCGTACTTCAGATTTGTTTATATAAAAGCATATTAAAGATCACTTGAAAAGAGTGTCCATTTTTTAAATGGGCACAGACTCATTTGCAATCATGTACAAATATAATAAACTTGGCTAATAGCTTTCTTAATCTTTTAATACAAATACAAGTCCTTCTTTATACAACCCAACAAAATATAGAATGAAGTCATTAGAAAAATATGGACCTTTCTGAATCTATATTATTACATTTTTAATTTAAATTGGAAAATACAGTTTTAGGTCATATGAAACATGGATTTCAGATTTATATATTATCTGTACCTAATAGATTAGATATGATCTTTATTTTGGCTGCAATCCAAAAATATGGTTAATCTTACTAACAGATTAGTTAAAAATACTTGCCATTGATAGTAATGCTAGCCAAGAACAAGTGTAAGCAAAACGTAGTTGTAAGTTAGCCTATTCGGTTCCCCAAATATGCAGATCCAAACACTAAGCCCTTAAAATACACTGCTTTAAAGATAACTGAATGAAGACCTTACATGTCTGATCATCCTAAACAATCCTGTAAACATAGTTCAAATCTGCTCACTAATAAAAATAAAATTCAAGTAAACATTGCATATTTGATTTAAACCAACCTTACAGTTTTACTCACTTATGACACATTGGATCATAACCAGTAAATATGTAAAAAGTTTTTAAAATACCCTTTTTGTCAAGTTGAAACTATTGTAAACGTGTTCATTTTTAATAACTAATATACTGCAGCTGCTCTTTGGTTTGGTATAGTCTCAGGTACTGAATATTCAAGTAAATTTGTATCCAGGTAAACCAAGTCTCCTGTCTAATTGGTTTTTAATGGCAATGGCAAGACCTGAAACTCAACTTCATTTTCCTTAAATATTATCTCAAATTTTCAAGTGTTTGAAGGACCAAAGATAATGCTTATACATTTTGACAGGGCTTCATTTTTACTTTTTCTTCCCCAAACAGTTGACAGCAATACCAGTTGAAATACCAAAGCAGCAGCCTTTCTCCATTCCCAGTCACTTGTAGGCCCTTGTTGAATGGTCATTAATACATATGAAAAAATTCAGTTAAATATTTAGAATGTGGCAAATTTTTGGCTGTAAATTAAAGATAACTAAAAGACTTCAACTGAAAACTCCTGAAAAGGTATTTGTTGTGCAATTATAAAGATGATGTTTTATAACAGAAATTAAAAGAATTAAGAAAGATTACAATACCACTGAAGTGCCTGAATAGGTTAAGGAAAACTTCTGATTCCTCAGTTGTTAGCCAGGTACATGCAAATCTTTTGAGCCAAATGTAGAAATACAAAAAGTACCAAAACACTTCTGAAAGTCCCATATGTTTAACCGTTTACTCTTTCCTTACAATATGCAAACCACCAAACTGAAGTTATGTTTTTGGTTGGTAATTGATATTTCTTAACTCCCATTCTAGTCTGCTAGAATAAAAATTATTAAGACTGAGGAGTTGCTGGGTGTGGTGGCTCAATCAGGCCTGTAATCCCAGCACTTTGGGAGGCGGAGGTGAAAGGAATGCCTGAGCTCAGGGGTTTGAGACCAGCCTGGACACTTGGCGAGACCTCATCTCTACAAATCAAAAATTAGCTGGGCATGGTGGCGCACCCTTGTAGTTCCAACTACTTGGAAGGCTGAGGCAGAAGAATCGCCTGAGCCCAGAGGTCGAAGCTGTGGTGGTCATGAGCGTGCTACTGCACTCCAGCCTGGGCAACAGGGTGAGACTCCAACTCAAAAAAAAAAAAGAAAAGGACCAAGGAGTTGAAGCAAAGGTAGAAAGATTCATATTATGTTTTCAAAGCCGACTCGTTCCTTTGGTTCAAAGGGAAAAAGTTCCTTCTTTTTAAAATCCAGAATTAGTAAAGCCAGTGGAACTTGGACACATCTTACAAACTGTAAGCCCACAACAGCAACTGCAGAATCTGTGCTGCAGTAGGGAAAGAGAGCCTGTCCCTCATGTATTGCTCAGCATAGAGAACATGCTCCAAAAATGTTGGCTAAATGAAAAGTAAGTTGTTTTGCAAAATTAGGCACCGTAGCATGTCAAGTCCTCCAGTCCAGCTGATTCACAAGCCTCCCTCAATTCCATTTCTGACATGAAAGCCGTAATCTGAGACAGTCACAGATGCTGATGAGACTCACCTCTGCCGGCATAGTGGAAGCCACCCGTCATTTCGGGGGTGGGGGAGAGGTTGACCAAACAGTATAAGTGAGGAGTGACATTTCTGTATTGTTTATCATTTATAGGATTCTGTGCTTTTCTTTAGAATTAATGTAACAATTCCTGTCACTTGGATGACATTTTAAAAGGAGAAACATAGTTGGGCACAGTGACTCACGCCTGTAAGCCCAGCACTTTGGGAAGTGGAGGCGAGAGGATTGCCTGAGCCCAGGGGTTCTAGACTAGCCTGGGCAGTTTGGCAAGACCTCATCTACACAATAAATCAAAAATTAGCTGGGCGTGCTGGCACGCACCTGTGGTTCCAGTTACTTGGAAGGCTGAGGCAGAAGGATCACATGAACCCAGTGGGTTGAGGCTGCAGTGGCCGTGAGAGTGGCATTGCACTCCAGCCTGGACGACAGTGAGATTCCAATAAAAAAAAAAGAGGATTGTGTCTAGCAGAAAGAGCCTCTGTCAGAAAGTCAGATTAAGATTCTGTATCCAAGAGCTACCACTAGGCTTAGACTGTCTTCCTGAGAACCATATTATTCCAAACAACTTTTTGCCTAGTTTGAATTGCATTTTGAGTTGCTGTTTAAGCTGTTACAGGATTACTGTCAAAAGTTTCAAAGTAGCTTTGCGTTGTCACTCAAATTAAGACGGAAAAGCCAACTCAACAGCATGTTTAGTTCTAACTCCCCGGTGCTCAAAGGCCTCTCACCACTCACAAAGGCCCTGCCTCTCTCGGCTTCTCTCCAGCCCCTCTACCCCTTCCTCCAGGCCCCATATCCTGTAGCACATGCACCCTTGCTTCCCTGGCTATATATGTACCCCAAAAGTTCAAACGGATGTTACTGAAAAGGAGTAGGAACTGCAAATCCTTCTTAGAGTGCCAAGTTTCCATCCAGCCTTGGGCACACAACACAGTTGTGGCCATGCCCACAGCTGAGCCTTCACCTGATTACACCAGTGTGTTCTATATTCTGAATGACTTCATCTAGATATATGAATCCCTCTGAGTGTTAAAGCCACCAGTAAAAAAATTTTATTAAAAATGTTGAAAAGTAGAAAACAGTAATTATAAACTAGCAAATACCCAATTTAAAAAAAGCAGTTTCTTTTCCTTATACAGTACAAGCAACAGTGATCTGGGTATTCTGCAGCCATCTGCCCGAGACGTACTTGACTTAATACAAGTTTCTGAGTGAAAGTTTGATGGATACTAAGAAACAACTCAATGATGTAACTCAGGTATCAAAAAAATAGATACGCATGTTAAAGTATGACAGCTCATATTATAACATCTTGCAACATGGTTATTTCCAGAGTCAAACTGAGTGACTTCTGTAGCTTGAGTCAGTGCTGCACACATGGACACAAGATTAAGGCATCCTCCCGCTCTGGAGTAGTGCTTCATGGGTCCAGCGACCTGGACCAAGGCTTCCTTTTAAAAAAATATACCTTCTGTTATACTTCATTTGTTTCATTCCATTGAATAATCTGTTTGCAAATGAAATTGAAAATAACAGTCCATAATGTGTTTTCATATACCTATAAAAAACAGAAAAAATGGAATCATTGGTTAAAACTTGATTTTTTATTTCTGAAAATATTTCTTAAAATGGTTCTGTGGGCTAAGGTATAAAGCTGCTAATATAACAAGATGGAACTTGATAACATTACTACTATAAGAATAAAGATTTCTGTAAGCAGTGAGTGAGGGGTACCACTGACTTGCTTCCCTTGAAGCACCCAGAAAGTAGGTGGAGGGGGAGCCTGACAGTAGTCCCCTGACCACTAGCCCAGACACCACTTGAATCGACATCTTGCCCAGCTGCCCCTGCTCTAAGCCTGGTGCAGGATATGGGCAAGTTCCTGCGGCCAGCACCAGGCACTACCTGCTACACCGAGAAGCTAGCTCTAGCTCTGGGGGCAAGGACCTGGCCCACAGTCACCACATGTAGCCCTGCAGTCCTCATCACAGAGGCCACCCGCCTAATGGGCCGCTACCCCAGTGCCTGGGATTGTGGTCCCGAAACCCTGGACACAGGTACCCGGGACACAGCTGCCCATGGACGAGCTGTGGGTAGGAGCAGCTGCCCTGGATGGCAGTGCAGCAGGCTCCCTCGGAGGCGTGCGCCCTGCCATGCACTTATGGGAATGCCTGGTGGGTGCTGTCCTAGGCCGCGCGAGTGTGTGACTTCTCACACAGCAGTGCGCTGTGGCTGCGTCTTTCACAATGCAAGCAGCATCAGTGAGCCTTCATGCCTTTTCTGCAGCTTTTAATCTCAGTCACTCTTCTGTGGGTCAGATTTAGTCAACAGTGGGCAGAATCACCTTTCTTTTTTTAATAAGGTACCATTAACTAAAAGGGACAGTTGTCTACATATCAGTCCTATTTTTATTAGTTTCTTCATTAATTTACAAAAGTTTACTAAGATTGTGCTAGAAGTGGTAAGAAAAGTGAGATTTTGGCAGATGTTATCTTCTAGTCCCTTCTACACTGCTTTGCTGATATAATTGAAAAAGCTCAAGCAAAACCAGAAAAAAGAATTGCAAATTGTGTTGAGATCATGAAATATGCAAATAAACTGAATGTGTTCAAGGAAATTACCTTTATATTTTCTTACCTTGTTCTTACTCAAATGGTTAGTTATGAGCAAGTGGTACTCAATTTTCTATTGCCACTGTAACATGGTTATTTGTCCCTGTAAGCACATAATTATACATGACATGACCAAAAAAAGTGTTACTTTACGTTTCTGGCTAAATGATGAAATTGATCACAGTAAACACAACTAGTTGTCATGTATGCACTAAATAAGCAAATGGGACCCACTTTTCTTCTTGTGGAACCCAGAAGTAAAGATTGTCAAGACCTGAAGTCTGCTTTTATGCTTATCCTTGTGAAAATACCCACTGGCTTTAAAGATGTTAAGCAGCAAGGATTAAGAAGTCCACAACACAAACTTCTCCCTTGATCCTTTTTAAACAGCCAGAATCTTGCTGTGTTGCCCAGATTTGACTCGTGCTCCTGGGCGATTCACACAGGAAGTGCAATGGCCCTAACAGAGACTGTAATGATACTAATTTAAGAGAAAGCCTTCCATTTTGCTAGAAGTCCCGAAGAAAAAAAGTCCTAACAGCAAGTTTTTAGGGTATTTCCTACAGTTTCAGCAACTGGATCTGAGTGTCCCAAACCCTCTTTCTCCAGTGCAAGAAGACAGTGACAGTATTATTACTATGATCACTAAGAACGACTTCAGACACAGGCCGCAATACTAGCTAAGTGGCCAGACAATATGGCAAGTTCAGGTCTGATTAGAACCTTTACTTCAGTTATATCGATTGTTCTGTACTGCACCCACAAATCATAAAATGATTAAGAGTCAACTAGAAAAGGTTAAAATATCTCCAGTGCACTCTGTGTTAGAGTCTCACTCTTTCGCCCAGGCTGGAGGGCAGTGGCATGCTCTTTTCACCTCAGCCTTCCAAGTAGCTGGAACTACAGGAGTGTGCCACCATGCCCGGCTAATTTTTTGATTTATTGCAGAGATGAAGCCTCGCCAAGTTGCCCAGGCTGGTCTGGAACCTCTGGGCTCAGGCAATCCTCTCGCCTCTGCCTCCCAAAGTGTTGGGATGTCAGGTATGAGCCACCGTGCCCAGCACGATCTTTTCAATAATTATTTTCAGTTAAGCAAAAGCTGGGATCCTAAAGAACAACACTGCTTAAAAGGTTACTCAGAATAGCCAATGACAAAAAAAAACTTCCACATCTGAGTGAAGAAAGGCACGGTTGGGTCACAAAAAGCTCACAGCTCAACAGAACAAGACACAATGTCGGCCACCATACTCTCCTCACTCTGCCCCTTCCCCCTAGAAGCTATCAGGAATCACAAACACCCCAGAGATAACACTGCATTTTAATTTCATGTATCTATTTTTAAGTACCACATTATTTTAATTTTTCCATATTCGTTAAATGTGGTGAATTTCATTTGAACCAGACAAAGCAGTTCCTCAGACTGACAGCCATTACCTGATCTGACGATGCCCTCTTCAGCTCCATTGTCTAGCCACTGAGAGTCACTGTCCAACAAGCGGTTTTTTGATTCACTAAGTGGTTTGATAGGAAAAGGCTGATTTGAGCTAATACTGAAAAAAAAGAGCAAATAACATAGTAAACAGTTGAATGGTCAGTTAAAGATACTTATTCAATTAATAAGCAAATTAGTATCCTTCTCCTACTCATGTGAGGGCAGCTCAGGAGATCTTAGCACTCTGAAAACACTTTCTTCCAAATTAGAACAGGCCCACAACCCCCATTAATGGCTCTCTAGACCCCAGAGCCTGTACTCTAGCACTGCCGGTGAAAGCAGCAAGGCAAAGGAAATGCTTCTGAGGCTGGCTGAAGGGCTTTAACGTGTTAATCAGGAGCCATAGGAGGACAGGACAGGTGAGGGTCTATGCCTGTGGCCAGCACGAACAAATTACCTGTCATTTCCCAAGTTTTCTGCTTTCTACCTCTGCAGTTTAGATCTAAGGGGAAAAAATGATTCAGTGATTTAGTGTAGACTTATTTATCTAGCTAGGAGAGCTGGGAAGGGAGGGAATAGAGGCAGGGAGGAAGGAGGAACAGGGATCTAAGACCTGCTGGGCCCTGGGTCAGGCACTGGTGCACCGGACAAATGCCTCAACCCTCACAGTGACTTTGGGGGTTAGATCTTGTCACCCTCATTTTACAGAGCTGGAAACTGAGACTCATGTTCAAGTGACTTGTTCAGAACCAAAGGAGTGTTAGCGCTCGAAGGCTCCTCAGGCCTATGTTCCTTCAGTATTAACAGGTCAGCTTGGAACTGGCAATCTCTCATCCCTATGATTTATTTCCATAACACACATGCCTGACTGTTAATTTAGCCAGAAGCATCTCCAGCTTCTTTAAAATTTCATCTAAAATGAACTATTTCACTGAATTTATGAAACAGTTTTCTTGCCATGCAAAATATTATGAGAAAACTTCCTTTAAGAAAAATTAATGAAAAAAATTTGTATTTTTGAATCTTCATTATTATCTGACACTGTAATGAAAGTTTATCAAAATAAAATGATTATTAAAATGGCCAATTTCCCTGAAAAAATATAACTGACATAAACCAATATCTTGAGAGACTATCTGAGTTGCCGCCTCCTTTGCCCAGACATTTCTAGTTTTAAGTGATTATCCAGGTTTAACTATCAAGCCAGCATTCTCTCTCCTACTGTCTAGTGTTCTGGTTTGAATAATTACAAAAATATGGTTAACCTAAGCATGTCAGCACATACACACACTAACCCTCAGTTTTAAAAAGCCTCCATAGAAGTTCTCTTTCCCCATCTGTGCCGCTTTACTGAATTACACATGCTTATCCACAGGACATGCACTCTCCACACATGCACACAGTTCGCTTTACAGAGAATCTGGAAAGCGTGACCACAAAAGCACACCTTCTGGCAAACTCATTTTGGCTTGTAGCAGAAGCTTGCTCTGGATCCATCCCCACAAGGCGAGTTGGAAAGCTGCAGCCATCACCTAAGCTGTGCAACGAAAACATCAGTCATAATTCACATCATTTTAAGTTAAGTCAACGTGGTCAAATTTAACACCTGGTTTTCAGAGACACTGTCACTTCAGGGGATAATTCCTAAGATTTATAATCTAGGAGGTTATTATCACCACTGAAGACATAAGCCCTTTCCTGTATAACTTACGGACATTCAGAAACAAGTCTTTCAGCCTGTGAAGATCACAGTGCCTCATACGGCACCTCGGACACAGGCATTCGAACATCTGGGTAACTGCCCTGCTTACCACTATCATCTGTGGTATCATTCAGGCTCAAACTGAAATTCACAATGTAAGGTCCACATATGTACTCATTCAACAACATTCATTCAACACATATTTACTGAACGCCTCGGATGTTCCGGGTACTAGGGACACAGCAGTGAAGAGAAGAAAACCTTTTCCTTCGAGATGCTCAGGGTCCAGAAGAGGCTCAGTTGTGCCTCACTTTCATATTCTAAGCTATATACAACAGGGACCTCCTTTTTTTCTTCCTTTTCTTCCACTGTGTAGCCCTCTTGAGTGCCAGCAGCTTATGGGCACAGAGGCCAAGCAATGGTTCGAGGACACCGTTTGCTCTGGCATGGGGTACAATGAGAAGCCCAGGGGGACGAGCCTGTCATAAATCCAAACCCATGCATCACAACAGGAACTTTACTTCCAGTCAAGATGGAAAAACTGTAAACCTGATGGCCACCATTAGTCAGAAACAGAATAGTATAAAATAACTTCTTAAAATAGGCACCATAGAACTGTGATTTTGGGGGAAAAACAAAAGCCAGCCAGTCTCAGCTTTCTTCCAGGCCTTGGTACCAGGAGGGAAACCAAGCAGAGCATGGCCGACTCCCCAAAACAAGTGCCAGAGCTGAAGGGTTAGGAAGCTCCAGTGGCCTGAGGCAATGGGACCTAGCCGAGAGAGAGCAAAGCATGCAGAGCAGTGGTGAGAGAAACCCACAGGAGCGGCACTTGGGTCTTCCACGAACACTACTGTGAACCCAGAAGAGAACCACTGGGCAGTGTGAGCTGAACCACCCACAGAGCTCCCCTCAACATTGGGGGCATGCAGAGCAGAGCAGTCCCACTGCACAAAGGACTTGGCAGACACTGACTGACAGCAAGGCTAGCCTTACTCTAGAGAAAATGCTCCTCTGAACTCAACCTAATAAGCCTAAAAAAAGACGAGACTGAAGCATAAGTAATGTAACTGACTCCCAAAACACAATGAGCAATCTTTTATTTTTTTTATTTTTATTTTTGAGTTGGAGTCTCACTCTGTCGCCCAGACTGGAGTGCAGTGGCCGCTCCCGGTCACCGCAGCCTCGACCTGCTGGGCTCCGGCGATCCTTCCGCCTCAGCCTTCCCAGTAGCCGGAATTACAGGCATGCGCTACCAAGCCCGGCTGATTTTTTGATTTATTGTAGAGATGAGGTCTCGCTAATGAGCAATCTTTTAAGGGGAAACAATAAAACCTAGATACTCAGCAAAGTAGCATTCAGCATGTCTGCCATCCCATCAAAAATGACTAGACATAACAAGTAGCAAAAAATGTGATCCATAGCCAAGAAAGAAAAGTCAACATAAAAGTATGAGAAAATTAGCAACTTCAGTGAAAATTAGCAAACGAGACTTTAAAATAGTGATTTTAAATATGTTTATGATTTGCTGGGTGCCGTGGCTCACACCTATAATCCCAGCACTTTGGGAGGCCAAGGTAAGAGGAACGCCTGAGTCTACAGGTTCGAGATCAGTCTGGGTAGCTTGGTGAGACCTCATCTCTACAATAAATCAAGAAAAATTAGCCGGGTATGGTGGCACATGCCTGTAGTTCCAGCTACTTGGAAGGCTGAGGTGGAAGGATTGCTTGAGCCCAGCAGGTCAAGGCTGTGGTGGCCGTGAGCGTGCCACTGCACTCCAGCCTGGGTGACAGAATGAGACTCCGACATACATACACAAAAATAAATAAATAATAAATAAATAAATAACTATGTTCATGAACTAAAAGGAAAAATGGATATAACAAAAAGAGAAATATAAGGTATGTATGTAAAAATGGAACTTTCAAAAGTGAAAAACCCAACAATGAAACAGCCACCAGATGGGTTTACCAGCAGGCTAGACACTGCAGAAGAGCCCAGTGAACTTGCAGACACAGCAGCAGAAACTAACCAAAATGAAGCAAAGAGAGAAAAGAAGGTGGGGGAGGGGAGAGGACAGAACAGTGGTGTCACTGCCAAGCAGCTCAATATGCCATACCTGAGAGTGCCAGGAAAGATGGGGGCTGGGGGTAGGGGCCAGGAGGAGGTAAATAGGCAGAAAAACAACCGAAGATGTCATTGTTAAAAATTATTCAGATATGGCCAGGTGTGGTGTCTCACGCCTGTAATCCCAGCACTTTGGGAGGCCAAAGGAGAAGACTGCTTGTGCACAGGAGTTCAGGACCAGCCCAGGCAACACTGTGAGATCTCATCTCTAAAAAATAAAAAAACTAGCTGGGTGTGATGGGCAGGGCTGTAGTCTCAGCTACTTGTGAGGCTGAGGCAGAAGGATCACCTGAAACCAGGAAGTTGAGACTGCAAATTCAGAACTGATTAAAACTATAAAATAATAGCATCAAGATACCCAATGACCTCCCAGGTAGGCAAAACACCAGGAAATGTCATCACCAAACTGCTTAAGCTGACAAACACAAAATCTTGAAGTAGTTAAGGGAAAAAGACATAATAATTTACAAACAGTGGAATAAAGATAAGAAGGAGGCTGACTTCTTGTTAGAAACAATGCAAACCAGAAAACAGTGGAGATCATTGAAGAAAGGAAAGCAAACAAGCAAAAAACCTGTCAACTTTGAATTCTGATTAGAGAGAAAAGCCTCAAAACAGTCTGTTTCGACCAGTGGGAATGGAAAACCCTGAATATATGAGACAATGGACAGAGCACAACAAAGAGGTGGGTGAACCTGAAGACAGCAACAGGAGATACACAGCCCAAAACAGAACAAAGGTTGAGTAAGAAGTGAACCGTGTGTCACTGGCTATGGACTTAGAGTGGACAGTTGCTTGTGAACCTGGAGTTCTTGCAGTCACAGGGAAGGGAGATGACAGAATAATCTTACTAGTTTTTTCCAAATTTGATGAAAGTTACAGATGCAAGAAGTTCAACCAACCCCAAGCACAAGCAATGAGAAATCTAGACCATGGTCTTTATGGCAATCAAACTGTGAAAGCAGTGATAAACAGAAAGTCTTAAAAGTACCCACAGAAGAAATACGTATTATATAGACAAAAGACAGCTGAAGCAATGTTAAGAATGTTATACCAAGCAAAAATGTCCTTCAAGATGAAGGCAAAATAAGTTATTTTCAGGCAAAAAATAAGCAATTCACTGAATTAAAGAAAAACCCCACAACTCTTACAAATGTTACTGACTTTCAAATTTTTCCTTCTCTATGATGACTTTGGTATACAGATGGTCTAAAGTGGATGGACATTAGAATCACCACAAGAATATAATCTCATTTACATTTTTTCCTTCAAAATGAAAGTAAGTTGTTTGAAGTAAAGAATCAAATGTTTGGTAAAATTTACACTACACGTTTGGTCTTCTTTAAGACACAATAGAATTCATAATTCACTCCTGTGATGGGTTCTTTGAAGCTATGGCTAATAAGTATAAATTCTTAGGATTCTTTACTTCAAACAACTTACTTTCATTTTGAAGGAAAAAAATGTTTGGTAAAATTTACACTACGTTTGGTCTTCTTTAAGACACAACAGAATTCATAATTCACTCCTCTGATGGGCTCTTTGAAGCTATGACTAATAATTATAAATTCTTAGGATTCTTTACTTCAAACAACTTACTTTCATTTTGAAGGAAAAAAATGATTCTCAGTGTTTATGAATCATCTTTTTCTACTTTTCGTTTAAATATATGTTCAAACTCTCATATACACTAATCAAAAAATGAAAAAATAGAATCTGTAATATATGATCAAGACATTCTGAGTTTTCATTCTTAAGGAGTAAGAACGTAGTTATGCATTGTACTCTCTAAATGTTGAGGCACCTAACCAGAGAGGCAGAGACTAGCACAGTTTCCATGATCTCGGAGACTTGCATTTTGTAAATTACCTTGAAAACACTGGAAGTAACCAGTATTTCTTCTCATCACCAAAGACTTGTCTCCAATTTTTACTGCATCCAAGAGAGAAACCATTTCCATCTGGTCCATATGAAAATGTTGGTGCACGGAATGATTCTGTTAAATACATGTTTAAAAATTAATTAATCTATTTTAAAATCATAGGAGAAATGGAAAGCACCAATTTTATTACTTGTAGCCTTTGATAGAAAAAAACTATAAATATAATTTAAAATAAATATTTGTAGCAACTAAAAGATAAATTCCTGAAACTTATTTGGGAAAAAATGGCACATTTCATACTTCACCAACCTTAAAAATAATGTCAAAATAACTACTATTACTGAAAGTCTAAATGCTACCAGCTTTGTTCAGGAAATGCTTGTCCAGCTATTTGAACACCTTCCTGAGTTTTCCCCTATATTTTCATTTCATATACTCTGTTCAGTATAACTTACTTTTTTAAAAAAAGATATTTTAACTCTTGCAACTTCGCCCATTATTTATGAATTTACTACTATGTCTCTGACGGCACAATACCAGGTATTTGGGATTCAAAGATAAGTTAGATGGAATTCCTACCAAAGACCCTCTAGTGTAGCAACTTCCCGTGTTTCAAGTGTTGACACAGTCAGGATGTGCTGGGAGCACCAAGGGGAAGGGGACGAATCTGTCTGGAGAGGGACAGAATTCGGTGTATGTCTGGGGTGTTGCAGGAGAAGTTGAAAGACGGAGGTGGTGGCACTTGAGCTTGAACAACAAACAGCAGATGAGGATACAGAGGGGGACCACAGACTATGCTTTCAAGTTTGGTTGTTAGTGACGTACAGAAAGGTCTAGAAAAGCCACAAGAAAAGCTTTGTTTCTTTTTTAAAATTTCTGAGTTGGGACCTCACTATGTTGCCCAGTCTGAAGTGCAGTGGCATGAGTATGGCTCACTGCAGCCTCCTGAGTAGCTGGGACTACAGGCGCCTGCCACAAGCCTGGCTAATTTTTTGTAGAGACAAGGTCTCACTGGGTTGCCCAGGCTGGTTTTGAACTCCGGGGTTCAAGCAATTCTCCTGCCTCAGCCTCCCAAAGTGTTGAGCTTCCAAGTATGAGCCACCATACCCTGTGATTTCATTTATATAATTTTATAAATATGTGGGCATGTTCTAGGTAAGGATGTAAACAAATGCATTTCTTACTCTGGTCACTAGCAAAACAAAGTTTGAAAAAGACTGTTCAAAGAGCTCCGCAGATTCCCCAGAAGCACCAGTCTCTCTGGTCCCTACAGGGGCTTGGTGAGAACTGGGCAGACGAGTGTGCATGCCCCGGCTGAAGCTGTCGCCACTGACTAATGTCACCACTGCCAGACTCATCAGCTCTGAATAGAAGAAATCTGGCTTTCTAGGCGAAATCACTCACACAGATCTCAGCTCTTGGTGGGGGGGTCAAGAGCCCGACTTCGCACACAGGCTGCCTTCTGGGCGCCTCCCATTGAGGGTGAAGAGATGGTGGGAGAGGGCCAAGAGGAAGCTAACGGAGTTAAGTTCTATTTCCACGAGAGAAGGACACAGGCATAGTGGGCCTGGAAGCGAGCTCAGCAGCGGAGGGCAGGTGAGCTGGGCAGGAGGGACCAAGGGTTCCCCCTGGAGCCACTGTCACCTGATGGCTCCGCAGCAGCCAAGGCCAGGGTCCAGCACGGAAGGGCCTCATGTCCCCCTCAGGCTGCTTCACCTTTCTGTAAGAGGAGCTGTTTCCTTCCAATGCTCCCAGCAGATCCGTGGCTTTAGATGGCAGGTGGTTTTTAACTCTGTTATAGGACACTACAATGACAACCCCCCCATTTCCTGTCTTTGCGCACCTGCAGATGTATAAATGTTCTATTTATTTATTTATTTATTTGAGCTGGAGTCTCATTCCGTTGCCCAGGCTGGAGTGCAGTGGCATGCTCACAGTCACCCCAGCATCAACCTGCTGGGCTCAGGCAACCTTTCTGCCTCAGTCTTCCACGTAGCTGGAACGATAGGCGTGAGCTACCACACCCAGCTAATTTTTTGATTTATTGTAGAGATGAGGTCTCGCCAAGTTGCCCAGGTTGTTCTCGAATCTGTGTGCTCAGGCAATTCCCTCACCACAGCCTCCCAAAGTGCTTGAGCTACCGCACCCAGCCTAAATATTCTTTGTAAAACAGCGGCACATGCCAATGGATCCGCGTGAGCAATGCCGCCAGCTTTATTCAGGAAATGCTTGTCCAGCTATTTGAATACCTTCCTGAGTTTTCCCCTATATTTTCATTTTTTTAAATGCTGAAGCTGGTGATATAACGTGTCAGCTTCACTGATGACTAAAATAAAGACAGGAATAAAGTAGTCAGGCCAGAGCTGACTCCTCAGCCTCAAGCACGGAGTACAACTGGAGGTGCTGACCATGGGGGAAAGCAAGGACCACACAGAACGAGGAGTGTGCTGCTATGTTCCAGCTAATGGAAGCTGTCGCTAAGATGTAGAAAGCACTGGGTGCAGGGGCTCACGTCTATCATCCCAGCACTTTGGAAGGCCAAGGCGAGAAGACTGCCTTAGCCCTCAGGTTTGAGACCAGCCTGGGCAACCTGGTGAGACTTCGTCTCTACAGTAAATAAAAAAATTAGCTGGATGTGGTAGTGCACACCTGTAGTTCCAGCTACTTAGAAGGCTGAGATGGAAAGATCGCCTGAGCTCAGCAGGTCGAGGCTGCAGTGGCCGTGAGCAGTGTGCTACTGCACTCCAGCCTGGGTGACAGAGGGAGACTCCAACTCAAAAAAAAAAAAAAAA
>NW_007253946.1:887414-919736 GCF_000164805.1 Carlito syrichta
ATACTTTTTCCATGATAACTTTCCAAAGTTCTTCACTAAGAAGATCTATATAAATAATTTAATAAGGGAATGATTTCTACATAGAAAAAGTGGTGTTTTCCTTATTTTACTTTACTGTTTCTTTAAAAGAGAGTTATTGAGCCGGGCTTGGTGGCTCAGCCTGTAATCTCGTGCCTTGGGAGGCTGAAGTGAGTGGATTGCCTCAGCCCGCGGGTTCAAGACCCACCTGGGCAACTTGGTGAGACCTCATCTCTACAATAAATCAAAAAATTAACCAGGTGAGGTAGCGGGCACCTGTCGTTCCAGCTACTTGGAAGGCTGAGACAGAAGGATCACCGGAGCCCAGCAGGTCGAGGCTGCGGTGGCCGGGAGCAGTCCACTGCACCAGTCTGGGCGACAGAGTGAGACTCCAACTCAAAAACAAACAAACAAACAAAAAGACAGAAAACTTTTCTGCTACTGAGAACAACTCTCCTTAGAGCATGGACACCGCCTGTGCGTCTCTCGTGGACTGGTTCTTAAAAAGCCACCGTACAAATGAAGAATGGTTTTGATTTATTAAAATTTATAAAATATAGTTAGTTCTCTAACTTGTATATGTAACACATTACTGAAAATATATATAAAAGTCAATCTCATTTCCTCAACTTTCTTCAATATAATTATTATTCTTTTTTGAGTTGGGAGTCTCACTCTGTTGCCCAGGGTGGAGTGCAGTGGCATGCTCACAGCCACCCCAGCATCAACCTGCTGGGCTCAGGCAATCTTTCTGCTGGGCTCTGGTGATTCTTCCACTTCAGTCTTCCAAGTAGCCAGAATTACAGGTGTGCGCTTCCATGCCCAGCTAATTTTTTGACCTAATGTAGAGACGAGATCTCACCATGTTGCCCAGACTGGTCTCAAACCCCTGGGCTCAGGCAATCCTCTCACCATGGCCTCCCCAAAGTGCTGGGATTACAGGCTGGAGTCACTGCACCTTGACCCTTTGTATTTATTATATACCACTGTCCTATCTAGTCACAGTTAATTACAATACAGAACTATTTTACTTTTACATTTTTTTAGAGACAGGGTCTCACTATGTTACCTAGGCCATTGTTGACCTCCTGGGATCATGTGATCCTCCCTCCTCGGCCTCCTGAGTAGCTGGGACTATAGGCGTGTGCCACTGCACCCAGCGTCAGAGTCATTCTGCATTTCTCCAAATTGACTTCCATCACTTGTGGTCACTTTCCTAGATGACTGTGACTTCCTTTAATCTACTTACCTATCGTTGTTCTGTTTTTTCCAACGAGCCAGCAGTGGTAACTGAAGAGTGAGAGGACGCTGATGAAGAACATCGCAGACACGAAGAAGAGGAAGAGGATGTGGAATTTTGCACGTGTGTCTGTCAGTTCATTCTGAGGAAGGAAAAGGAAGTTAATTCAGAGGATTGTCAGACTCTAAAAGATGGCTTATAATTTAGCTCTGTCTAAAAATTATTGAATACACCAAAAAATTTTGCCAGATATATGAAAAAATAATACATTTGGTAAAATATCCCAAGGCAACAAATGCAAAAGCAAAGAATTGGTATTATCAAAGCAGCCTGCTTACAAGGTCAGGAAGTCATTGAAAATATTGCTCTTGGCCAGGCACAGTGGCTCATGCCTGGAATCCCAGCACTTTGGGAGGCCACAGTGGGAGGATCACTTGAGTCCATGAGTTTGAGACCAGCCTAGGCAACACAGTGAGACCTCGTCTCCACAAAAAAAAAAAAATATTTAAAACATTAAAAAAGTTTTGCTGGGCACAATGGTGCATGCCTATAATTGCTGCTATCCGGGAGGCTGAGGTGGGGGGATCACTTGAACCCAGGAGTTCAAGGTCAACCCGGGCAATATATCGAGACACTGTCTCTATTAAAAAAAAAAAAAAAAATTAGCAATACTTTCAGTAATAAAGTGAAAAGATGGACTCTTCTACCGAACAATTTTCTTTTGTACTTTATATACTGAAGTTTTCCTCAATACCCAAGTTATACGAGCTCTTCATCTATCCTAAAATATCTGCTTGTTTTAATTATACATGCTACTAACCAGAAACTACTGGTGATGTATTTGTCAAGTTTCATTTCTGAATCTCTCTAATCTCCATTTTCAAAACACCCCTGAAACGTGGCCAAGCCCTCACCCGCTTTGATTCCTGCTTTTCCCATCCTTATTTCATTTCTATAGAGCCTTTGTAGGAAATCAGCAACTCTGAGAAATAAATTCACCACAAGCTATTAATGACTGAAAACAGCTTCTTGGGTACCCCTTCTATGGCTATCTGCATTTTAATGGGAGCAAACTCTTAACCTAGAACTTAAAAGAAACTAATATCCATTAATTGGAGAAGGAGGAAGCCTTTAAACGTTAGCTCTTAAAATAAAACCATACAAGATTACAAGAACTCGAGGCTGTCCTGCCTGACGTCAAAGTGTTTACAGACCAAAGATTCGTCTTAGATCATATTTTTTTCTTTTGAGTTGGAGTCTCACTCTGTCGCCCAGACTGGAGTGCAGTGGCCGCTTCCGGCCACCGCAGCCTCGACCTGCTGGGCTCCGGCGATCCTTCCGCCTCAGCCTTCCTAGTAGCTGGAACTACAGGCGCGCGCTACCACGCCCGGCTAATTTTTTTGATTTGTTGTAGAGATGAGGTCTCGTCAAGTTGCCCAGGCGGGTCTCGAACCTGCAGGCTCAGGCAATTCACTCACCTCGGCCTCCCAAAGTGCTGGCATTACAGGCTGAGCCACCGAGCCCGGCCGTCTTACATCATTTTGACATTTGTCTTTTTCTCTCTTTTTCCAAAGTAACCACGCTACCTTTAAACACGTCAAATGAGTCTTCTAACTCACTATCTTGTGAAGCATGTTTTTACTATACGCATTCACTATAAATGTCACAAAAGAGATCACGAGAATGTCATGGCAATGATGTATATTACCTTTGGACAACTGTCTGTAGATTTCCTGCGGCAAAGCTTGTGCAAATAGAGACAATATATTAAGAAACCAATTTTTATACAAAATTATGCTAAACACTGGTTTTACAAATGCTTTCTTTGAAGCAATACCGAGATGTTGCTCTCTGACGGTCACCCACTACAGTTTCAAGAAATACAAGAGAGTAAACAGAACACTTAGCTCTTTGAGCACATTGCAGGAACTCTTTAAACACACACTTTCCCACTGGTTTTTAAAACAGAGATTTGTGTCTGGCAAAGACTAAAATAGAATGGTTTTCGCCAATTTTTATAAAACTTCTGCCTGACAGCTTTCAAAACCTGGGTCTGATGACGTTTGCCACCCTCACTGTGCCTGCCCTGTAAGGCCAGGAAGCCGGCAGCCTCCGCACAGGCCATGTGGATGCGGGCCCCTCAGCCGACGGTGCTCAGCCCGGCAGCCAGGCTGCGGCTTGCCCGCTCCCCGCCTGGCTCTGAATGGAAGCCGCTGGCCCCCGATACACCAAGGCCCTGCGGTGTGGCTCCTCTCGCTCATGCCACCCAGCCGCAATGATTTCCTGGCTGTCGCTCAGGCACGGGAGGGACCTGCCATGAGCCTGAGCCTGAGACACTCTGCTCCAACACCCACGAGCTCCCTCCCCATTTCTGTGGGCAGCCGCCCGCCATGAGGCCCACCGTGACCATGCTCCTCAGCCCTGCCTGCCTCACTCTCAGACCTGTCCTGCTCGTCAGCCGGGACTTGTCTCCTGTGTCTCAGGAGGGAGCTCTGAAGGCAGGACCCTCTGCCCATGACTCGTGGCACAGGCCGCGTCTCTAGAACATTGCCGGCCACAAAGCAGGTGCTCGGTGTGGCTTGGATAAATGAAAAACAAAACCCCACAGATTTAAGCTTATTAGTCTTTTCTTACTTATGATGAATCCATGGAAGTTACCCATTCTTTGACAAATTGTTACATGCAAACTCTGTTGAAATTTCTGATAGAGAAATGTGAAATTTAGACTTCATTTACCCGGCACTGCACCCTGTATAAACAAGGGCCACTAAAGTATGGCTAGTAGACTGTAAACCGAACAAAGATGGCCAGCTAGGGGGACAACAGTGGCTGTGGTCACAGAGCAGGGGTGCCCTCTGCCACCACATGCAGAAGTGCTTAAGGACTGGCATCCCCAGGCTTCCCATACCCAAACTTAAAAAGTCTACTGACGTCTCAATGAACACTTGCCCCATGTGTGTGAGACAGCTCCTGGAGATATAACTGTGCTTGAGGACTCCAGGCACTGGTTGCTCTTCCCAGTCCTGTGAGCAGCAAATATAAAACACGGAAGGAAGCACGTGGATGCTGGAGAGGACATATGTAAGTGGAAATTCTGGCTGTTTATGCCGGTTAGCATATGACTGTGGGCAGTGGTATAACTTCTCCACTCTCAGTTTCCAGCTATGAAAACTAGAGTACTCATGGCCCCTCTGCAGAAACCTGTTTTCTATATTCCTGATGCTCTGACATCTGGGGCCTTGCTCACTGGGAAGAGACTGCCCCCCACCCCCTCCCAGGGCCAGCCAAGCCCTGGAGCAAAGCACTCGCCCAGGAGCGCATACCACAGGCAAACTACCCACCGGAGGCCCACCCAGCCCCCACCTGGCCCAGCTGAGAGTTCCCCCACCTGGCGCTCAGATGAGGCCACTGTCCTCGGCACAGCATCCCAGGGAGAAGTCCTTATGCCACGGATCCTCTGACATGATCCAAACCAGCCCGTCCCAAACCTGCTTGCTTGGCCTTTCCCACAGACCCTGCAGGGAGGCTCCAGACCCCACTCCTGCCTCCAGAACACCAGCCCTGGTGCCTCTGCCACCCCTTCCCTTGGGGCTGTGAGCATCGGTCTTGGAAATGTCAGTCTCATCGTACCTGAGCAATAATAAAACCGACAACTTAAACACCTTCACAGGGTTTTCAGGAAGAGTAAATGTAAAAGTGCTTTTTAATCACAGTAGCCCCCTTTACATTTAAATCTAAAGAGATTTAAATGTAAAAATGAAAACAACAGATGTGTCAGAAAACATATAAGAATATGTGTGTGAATTTTTACTGAATAGTCAACAGACATAAATCATATATAAAAGAACAGGCCAGGTGCAGTGGCTCAAGCCTGTAATCCCAACACTTTGGGAGACAGAGACAAGAGGACTTCCTGAGCCCAGGGTTTGAGACCAGCCTGGGCAACTTGGCAAGACCTCGTCTCTGTAATAAATCAAAAAATTAGCCAGGCATGGTAGCACATGCCTGTAGTTCCAGCTACTTGGAATGCTGAGGTGGAAGAATTGCCTGAGCCCAGCAGATTCTGCGGTGGCCGTGAATGTGCCACTGCACTCCAGCCTGGGCAACAGTGAAACTCTGGCTCAAAAAATAAATAAATAAAAACTTCAATTTGACAAAAACAACATGGGATTGAGAGTCATAAACAGAAAACATGGAGAAAAACATTTGCAACCATGATAGAAGGGGGATGAGCATCTCTCGGCATGCCTCCTGCCTTCTGGGTATGCAGCGCTCGTAAGACACATCGCGTGTGTCTTCTCGCAGTGAGTGGCCTGCCTCTTACTCTAGAAGGTGTCTTTTTTAAAAAGTTCTTAATTTTTTTTTTTTTTTTAGTCCAAGTCTCACTCTGTTACCCAGGCTGGAGTGCAGTGGCACACTACTGCCACTGCAGCCTTGACCTGCTGGGCTTGGCTGGGCTCAAGCAATCCTTCCACCTCAGCCTTCCAAGTAGCTGGAACTACAGGAGTGTACCACCACGCCTGGTTAATTTTTTGATTTACTATAGAGATGAGGTCTCACCAAGTTGCCCAGGTTGGTCTCGAATCCCTGGGCTCAGGCAGTCCTCTTGCCTGTCTCCCAAAGTGTTGGGATGACAGGTGTGAGCCACTGTACCTGGCAGAAGTTCTTAATTTTAATGAAGTCTAATTTGTTGGTCTTTTCTTTTATGATTAAGTGATTTCCAGGTTCATTTTAAGAAATCCTCATCTACCCCAAAGTCAAGAATAAAGATGACTACCAATAATATGAGAAAAACTCTTTTTGTATTCACAGGTAAATACAAAAATCTACTAGAAAAAAGAAGGCGCAAGCCGGAAACAAGACATGCCAGTGGCCAGCAAACCAATGCAAAGGTCAGGGAGAAAGTCCACTTTGTCCGTAAGTTGGCTGGCCCTGTCCTTAGCAGGGGAGAGGACAAAGGGGAACAGGATGTGGAGGGTCCTGACCACGTCCGTGACAGGAGCAGGAATGACTCGAGGTACACCGAACTGGACAATGCAAGGTTCAAACGCCCTGAATGCTTTCCACATGACTCATATTAACCTTCACAGGGATCCCGTAAGGGAAGTCTACTCCAGTCTTAGAGATGGAAGCACGGAGAGTCTCAAGTGTAAGTGTTTCCACATTCAGCAAGTCACTCCTGATCAGCAACTGTGCCAGCCAGGATTCCAAGTGGTTTAAGAAACACCAATGAACAAAAAGAGACCAATTCCTGCCCTCTTGGGGCTCAGATTCTGGCAAATGAAGACAACACGGTATCTGCATGTAAACAAAGCTCCTTGTCTCCTCGTCTACTACCCTGATTCTAGACATCAGGTTCCTAAGGGAGTAACAGTAACTCAAAGATGACATTACATTTTCTAGTCTGGAAATGGAAATATTTGTATAGATTTTGTTTCCTTTACAGCAGACATAGAAAGAACCATGAGAAGGAAAAAAAGTGAGGCTGGTTTGAGACATGCTGGTTTTTATGGAGACTTCATTGTACCTGAGAGCTCAATAAACAGTGATAAACAGCAACTAGAAATGGGACGGCCAGTGTCTGGGCTGGGCCTGCAAACAGAGACTGTTAATGCCCAGGAACCTTGCAGAGTGCACCAGAGTGAGGCGGCCCAGGACTGAGCCTGCATTTAAGGGGGCTGGTCGGGATAGAGGGGAAGGGGCGAGGGATGGATGGTATCTTGGAACTGACAGAGAGAGTTTAAATGAAGGAGAGTTTTCATCTAAAATTGTTTCGAAAAGTTATCAAAATGGTACATGCATTATTTGCCCAAAAAGCTACTGATGAAAAGCAGTGGTTCTCTGACCCACTTCCAAAAGGCAGTTACTTGTAAGGTTTTTGGTAGTTTCCCCCCTAAGATACACACTTCCATTCCAAAGAATTTTAAACTGTGTAATGTTCTAAGTAGATTACTGTTTGTATGTGGCATACACAATTCAAAGTGTGACTATATGTCCTGACTGCTTTCATCAGATGTGAGGAGAGTTTTGCTGCATTCTTCCAGACAAGACATTAAATACAGACTCGCAGGTTACTTTGCTACAGAAACGGTCCATGCACTCTGTGCCCGTGTCTCCACCTAGCAGGTCTCACAGACCATGTCGCCTGTCATGCAGAGCTTCCCTCTCTCCCCACGCTGTCCTGCCTTCCTGGGAGTAAACTGGACCCCTGCTGCTAAGACCATCGACTGTCTCTAATCGCATGCCATTTAAAAGATGGCATAGGCTGGGATTGGTGTTCAGCCTGTCATTCCAGCACTTTGGGAGGCTGAGGCGAGTGGATTGCCTGAGCCCGCGGGTTCGGGCAACTTGGCGAGACCTTGTCTCTACAATACATCAAAAATTAGCTGGGTGTGGTAGCGCGCGCCTGTAGTTCCAGCTATTTGGAAGGTTGAGGCAGAAGGATCACCAGGGCCCAGCAGGGCAATGCTGGGGTGGCCATGAGTGCGCCACTGCACTTTAGCCTGGGTGACAGAGAGGGACCCCAACTCAAAAAAAAAAAGCCGGGCTTGGTGGCTCAGCCTTGTAATCCTGTGCCTTTGGGAGGCTGAGGTGAGTGGATTGCCTGAGCCCACGGGTTTGAGACCCACCTGGACAGTGAGACCTCATCTCTACAAGAAATCAAAAATCAGCCGGGCGTGGTAGCGCATGCCTGTAATTCCGGCTACTCGGAAGGCTGAGGCAGAAGGATCGCCGGAGCCCAGCAGGTCGAGGCTGTGGTGGCCAGGAGCGGCCACTTGTACTCCGGTCTGGGCGACAGAGTGAGACTCCGACTCAAAAAAAAAAAAAAAAGATGGCATGAAAAAAAAGAGATGGCATAAAGTCTTCAGAGGCAGGGAGCAGATCAGTGCCTGCCTGGAGCTGAGGACGTGGAACAGCAATTCGTAGCACCAACGGCCCTAAGATGGGTGTGTCTTCTGTTAGAGCAGAAGACATGTGGATGAAAAAACAATCTGAATCACCATAAGCAGTTCATTATACCCTGCTCAGTACACATTTATGTGCAAATAAACGTGTATATGAAGGTAAATTACAGCCCTGCCTGCCCTCTGATCCTTTATACATTCTAACTAGTATAATTAAAATAAAGCAAATCAAAAGAAGCAACTTGTTAGGAATACAGCATTTTAAAAAATCTTAAGTACATGTTCCTAGATAGAAAAAGACTTACCGTCCAGAACTTCATAAAGTACTCTAAAACCGTGACAGCCACGAAAAGGCAGTACAGCAGGGAGTATAGCAGAAACAGCAGGAAGAACTTGTAATTGGAAAATCCCACACAGTTATTCACCCTGCAGGAATCAAGAGAATACAAGTCACAAACTCACAGAAACAGAAAGCAGAACGGGTTGTCAGGGCTGGTGGGAGGGCAGGGGAGGTGCCTGATGAGAACCAGTCTCCAATTTTGCAAGACGAAGACACCTGGAGACGGATAACACAGTTGGGATGTGTATGACACTAGTAACCATGCACTTGAGAGTGGTGCGTTTTACCGTAATAAAAATCACTTAAAAAGACAAATCAGAAAACAACTTTCCAGTGACCACTTGAAATGGGTCACTGGGAAGTTGGAAGCGGTGTCTTTTTTGTTTTTTTTAATTTATATATATATTTTTTGAGTAGGAGTCTCACTGTCACCCAGGCTGGAGTGCAGTGGCACACTCACGGCCATCGCAGCCTCGATGTGCTGGCCTTGGGCAATCCTTCCACTCAGCTTTCCAAGTAGCTGCAACTACAAGCGAGTGCCACCATGCTTGGCTAATTTTTTTTTCCTTTTAATTGTAGAGACAAGGTCTTGCCAGATTGCCCAGGCTGGTCACGAACCCTGGGCTCAGGCAATCCTCTCGCTTCAGCCTCCCAAAGTGCCGGGATTACAGGCGTGAGCCACCACTCCTGGCTGGAAGCAGTGTCTTAACTGTGAGTGTTTTAATAAATTCTATAGGAATGTGGAATTCTGATGTTAACTCTTAATATACTTATTTGGGTTAATAACAGCAGAAGATTTTTTAAAGGAAATCATTTAATATAAATATATACATATATACATGCATATATATAAATAGATCAATCTTTTTTTTTTTTTTTTTGAGTTGGAGTCTGACTCTGTCTCCCAGACTGGAGTGCAGTGCAGCCACCGCAGCCTTGACCTGCTGGGCTCTGGCGATCCTTCCACCTCAGCCTTCCGAGTAGCCAGAATTACAGGCATGCGCTACCACGCCCAGCTGATTTTTTGATTTATTGTAGAGATGAGGTCTTGCTGCCCAGGCGGGTCTCGAACCCGCGGGCTCAGGCAATCCACTCACCTCAGCCTCCCAAAGGCGCGGGATTACAGGCTGAGCCACCGAGCCCGGCTTAGATCAATCTTAATATCTAAGATCAGTAATTCTTGGGGGGGCTATAGAAAATACTTTATTATTAATAGTATTTTATGCAGGCAAATACTTTTATATTATTATAGGTTTATTTACATTTGATAGAAACTAAGACAATGACCCTAAATATAAGAATCTACTTACATTAATATGTACTATTTTTAAGATCAGTAATTAAAGTGGCCTTTATCATTTAGGACCCCTGAAGGAAGTTACTCTGAATTCGCTCCTTCCCCCTCCAGCCCTGAGGCAATTTCTTGTTTTTATACATACCACGGACAGTGGTGATCCATCTTAAGAACACATCTAAGAAACAAACAAGTATAAGAAAATCCATGTAGAAAAATTCCCCATTGTAACTTCTCATAATTTTCTTCTATTTTACTTAAAAAGTTCCCTTTACAACCATATTTTAAGAGAAACAACCCAGAAATATTAGGTTAGAAATAATTCCTGACATCCGACAAGTACTTTTCACAAGCTACGAGGTGATTTTGTACACTGGAAATTTGAGCACACCTGCCACCAGGGCCACATCAAGTGACATGTTGGTACCCAGATCTGGTGCACAGGGCTGGGCGTGTCAGCTAGGTCCAGCCAACAAGTCAGCCGAAGGAGACAAAACACAACACCAGTGACCCCTGTGCTACCTTAAACATGTGCTGGCCATCCAGATACAACTTCAGAATCTGACAGCCAAACTAGGTTTAAAATGGTGGTAGGTTTAAAATGGTGATTTCCCCCCACATATTGTATAAAATTTTACCCCATAAATAAGCTATATATCTACTGTATTTTAATAATAACAAAAAAAACAGAAGCCCAAATGTCTCCCTATTAATACGAATTCTATATTGATATAGAATTAGACCACAATTGGCCTCAAATAGTGTAACAGATTAGCAACCCAGTACTCAGAAAGGTAGGTGGCTTGTCCAACCAAAAATCAAGGCCGGCTGGGTTCAACACAGCACCTGCTCACAGGTGCCTACAAGCTAAATGCTTTCAAATTTTTCTGGAAGAAATATCACAGATGGTAATGAAAACAACGAAGAAATTATATGGTATTTTCTTAGGTTTTAATACCGACATTCATAATAAAAACAAAAGATCTGTCACTATGGCCTCTCTAATCCTGGAAACCAAGTCATCTTTCTCAAGGGGGTTACTAACACTTGCACCTCAATGTCATGCTACGCACATGCATGGAAAGTACTTAAAGTGAAAGGAAAATCTATCAATTGGTGCAGGAACTGCCCTCGAAGACTGCTTCTGGGCATGTTCCAGTGTGCTCGAATTTTTGTTACCCTGTATGCACAGTGAGTAACGGGAGTGGATGGAGCATTTTTGCCCAGAATAAAGCATATGGCACGTTCTTCCCTTCCGTCCTTCCATCACCCATCCCAGAGCACGTGTGAACGACAGGCAACACTTACGTGTCACATGCTGAGCAGTGGTGTGCCCGGTCAGGTTTGATCAACTGACACTTTTCACAGTATCTGATGGCTATGTGAAAGAAGAAAAAGCAAGATGGTGAAGGGTGCACATGCTTAACCAACCTGACTATGAAACTAATCAGCAATTCCCGGCAACTGACAACTATTACTTTTAAAATAATTCCAGTATGTACTGGAGAGCTTCTCAAATGAAAATGTCAAAAGACAGGAGAAAATGTCAGGAGTGTATGTGTCCAGCAACTTTCAGCTAAAAAGTTGACTTACAGCAAGTAACTGGCTTGCACACGGTCAAGTTCTAAGGTGAGCGGCAGAGCTAGATAGGAAGTCTACACCCTAAACCAGCCCTGAATCAGTGTTTTTCTGTATCATAGAATGCCTACAGTAATATCAAAATTTACACTGGAAGGTATCCTATGGGATTTTGCTTTTGAAATTCTGAAATAGCTTTATTAAAAAGGGAACTTTTATCTGCCATCCCTACACCAGAGGTAGCAAAGTTGAGGGTGCAGTTTTGGGAAAACAACAACAACAAAAACCTCTGAACGGTTTCCACTAAATTCTAATATGTGCTACTGTTGTCCAAGATGTGTGCTCGTTCATTCAAAACCTACTGAGCACTTTCAAGAAGCCAGGTAATGTTCCAGGCAAAACACTCCTGGCCTGCAGGGGTTTCCATCCTACTGGAGGAGATGGGTAACAAGTCAACCGAATAAACAGTAGGCTAATTAGGCAGTGACAGCACAGACAGCAGGAAGGAAAACTGGAAACATGGGAAAACAGAAACGGGAAGGGAGCTTGGGAGACTTGGAGCTATCTGGGAAGAGAGGATTCCCATCTGAGGGAACGGACCTGAGGTAGAGCATGCATGGCTTGTTCAAGAAACAGTGAGGATCACAGACATTCATTATAGCAGTATTTCTAATAAAACTTTAGGAATAACATGAAGTACAAAAACAGTTAAGTACTTTCACTATATCCAGTGAAATACTGTGGAGACTTTAACAAGAATTTTCCGTACAAAAACCACTTATATCCAATCAAAGGAAAAACAGCAGGTGCCAAGTGGATTTATTCTTGCTAAAGGTCCATATCACCAAACTGAACCCCAAGTGGTTACTCCTAACAGCTGGCTTTCTGGGAACTCAGGAGCGATGACAGCCAACTGACTACGTCAACCACATTGTCCTTGCATGTTGGGGAAAGCAATGCAGAAATGCCCAATCCACTCTGTGTTCCCTGTTTCTGCTTTCTGCAGCCTTTTCTGCCTGGAACGCCCAGCCCTGCTCAGTTCATCCAAGCGCCTTTCTCTTCTGCAGACTAGATGCTGTGTGGTTCAAAAATCATCATTAAAAGCTAACTAGATCTTTAAAACCCCATTTGTTGAAATGTGGGTTTTTGACAACCCTAATATGAAAAAATACAAATATATTAAGTGGAAAAAAAGCAGATCATACAATAGTTTGAATATGGAGCAAGTTCCCATCTCCAAAGGGAAAAGAGTGTATGTATTTTCTCTGTAGAGGTAAGGCTCCATACTGTACTCCAGTAAAATGCATACTTTCCATGTAGGAAATGATGTGCATCACGGAGAGACAAAGTACATTTTGAAGCAATGTTAGAAGTTACAGCGGCAGAAAGCTCCATCTAGGTAGCCAAGTTTGCATTGGTCACTGTCTATCCATTCTAACTGTTAAACATGTTAACTGTCCAGCAGCTCTGCAGTACTGTTAGTGTGAGACACTTCTGCTAGAACCCAAGGAAAGGCGGTGGTCTTGGGGGTGGGGGGGACATGGAAGAGAAACCCCTCTTCACTCGGTTCCCCTACAAAATGCTTTCTTAAACATTCATTATAATTTAAATAAGAATCTCTTTAGGACAAGGGAAATGATATGAGTATCTGCCTGTTAAATGAGTTGCTTATATTTGACTGAGGGCCCTCCGTGATCCCTTTGTGGATGAGACTAGAAGGTAAAACCGTATCACACAGGAAAAGTGCTCCATAGGAACTCTGAGACTCCATTTTACAGATGCTTAGAGAAAGTCATCTTTCCAGGGCTACATGGCTGGCGAGTGGTGTCTCCAGCAGCAGTAACCTATGCAGCATGCCCATGTGAAGTTAGCAAATAGGTGAAGAGCACAAAAAGCATGGGAGAAGGAAAATCAGTTAAGAACACAAAAACAGACCAGAACAGTGACACACAAAGACAGAATGCTTTCAAGAAGCCGCCGGCCTGAGCAGGCAGAACAAAAGCCTGCTGCCTGGAACTCACTGGAAGGAGCGAAGCCCTCATCACTTAAGAACTACAATCAAAGGAAGAAGAGCACAGACAGCAGTCAGCACAAGTGCTGCTGCTTGTAAAGGGAGAGCACGCCGAACACGCCTGAAAGCGGAGGGAACACGCTGGGTGAATTTAATAAGTGGAAAAGCAAAATCTGTAGGAACAAACTGGGGAGAAGAGAGTCCCAATCTCTGTAGGTACCAAGAAAGGACAAGAACGAAGATGTCAAGAGGAGAGACAGAGCAGCGGAAGCTGTGGAAGCAGGGACAGTCCGCTGTCCTGGACACAGCAGGCTCCGTCCCCAGCAGGGTCGACACCAGTTCTCCCCTTATTATCATGATCCTGAGTCAGTGACGGACTTTTTAAGTCGGTTTCCTCACCTGTAACTGCAAACAATGCCAAGGGTTAGGGTGACTGTTTTAAAACCAAATCTCCCGGAACATATCAGATTCTCGATAAGTCAGTTATTATCATGATGACACTAGCATTACTAATAAATCCTGTCATTATTTATGATAAAAATAGTCAGACTCTGTGATGGGGAAAACCAGTGGAGAGAAAGAAGACTAGGTAATGGGGAATCGCAGAGTCATCCTAGAGAACACCAGGGACAGACTCCATCAGCAGCACCTGCCTAGGGCCTCTGATGAGATGCTGTGTCTGGGTAGGAGCGCCCCAACTGCCAGGCGCTCTGATGAGTCGGGAAGGTGAGGGAACACAATCGCCACCAGGGAGGTGATCTCCAGGGAAGGAGCTGAGATGCTCAGGGCAGTCTTCACAGTCACTTCCTTTTTTTTTTTGAGTCGGAGTCTCACTCTTGCCTAGGCAGGAGTGCAGTGACACCATCATGGCTACCACCGCCTCAACCTGCTGGGTTCAGGTGATCCTTCGGCTTCAGCCTTCCGGATAGCTAGGATTATAGAACTGAGCCACCACACCCGGCTCTAGTCACTTCTTGTTAAACAGAAATGGGGTGAAAAGAGATGGGCGTTGAAACTTTAAACTGAATTTAGGGTGGAGAAATAATCATCCCAGGCAGAGGACAAGACACTAAAAAGGGTGGAGCAGGACAAGCTGAGTCAGCCCAGGACTCACAGGGGGACAGCATGGGGCAGACCTGAGAGGGAGTCAGCCATACCCAGGCTGGGGGAAGGGGCAGAGGCCTCGAGACGTGAGAACGCACACACAGCACGGTTGCTCCATCCCAGCACCCGGCCCCAGCACTGCGAGGGCAGCTCCGCCACTTCATCCATCCCTGGAATGGGCTCCTGGGTGGGAGCGCCTGGCAGTCGGGGCACTCCCACCCAGACACAGCATCTCATCAGAGGTCCTAGGCAGGTGCTGCTGATGGTATCTTGTCCTCTGCCTGGAATGATTATTTCTCCACCCTAAATTCAGTTTAAAGTTTCAACGCCCATCTCTTTTCACCCCATTTCTGTTTAACAAGAAGTGATGCAATGGGCAATGCGCACTTCTGCAGTTGCTTTGAGAGACACGCTGGTGCTGCTTCCACGGGATTCAGACCCGCAGAGCATGCAGTCCCAAGAGCAGCTGTGGCTGGGTCGGGGAAAGGCCCAGGCTGGCCATGCAGGGACTCTGGCCACCACACTGTGTCTCCGCTCTCCAGCTCTAAAATGGGTGCAGGTGCAGCACCTCTCAGCGCTGCTATGAGAACTAGACAGTCACAGGTGAAATGCTTGGCACCACACTGGCATAACACTCAACAGGTGATGGGTATTGTTCAGATGAGAGGAAAGTTTTGATAACTGGGGAAGGCAGTGGAGTTTTTTTTTTTTTTTTAAAGAGTTGGAATCTCACTCTATTGCCCAGGCTGGAGTGCAGTGGCACACTCACGGCCACCCCAACATCGACCTGCTGGGCTCTGGCATTCCTTCTGCCTCAGCCTTCCAAATAGCTGGAATTATAGGTGTATGCTACCACACCCGGCTAATTTTTTATTTTCTTATTATTGTAGAGATGAGGTCTCGCCAAGTTATCCACGTTGGTCTTGAACCCGAGGGCTCAGGCAATTTACTTACCTTGGCCTCCTGAAGTGCTGGGATTATAGGCTGCACCACCGAGCCTGGACAGCAGTGAATTTTTTTTTTTTTTTTGAGTTGGAGTCTCACTCTGTCACCCAGACTGGAGTGCAGTGGCATGCTCCCGGTCACCACAGCCTCAGCCTGCTGGGCTCAGGCGATCCTTCTGCCTCAGCCTTCCAAGTAGCTGGAACTACAGGTGCACCCTACCATGACCGGCTAATTTTTGGATTTATTGTAGAGATGAGGTCTCGCCAAGTTGGCCAAGTGGGTCTCAAACCCGTGGGCTCAGGCAATCCACTCACCTCAGCCTCCCAAAGCGCGGGATTACAGGCTGAGCCACCGAGCCTGGCTAGCAGTGACGTTTTACGAGTACATTTTTGGGCTGGGTGCAGTTGCTCACGCCCGTAATATCAAAATTTTGGGAGGCTGAGGCAAGAGAATTGTTAGAGCCCAGGAGTTGGAGACTAGCATGGGTAACTTAGTGAGACCTCGTCTCCACAAAAAAAAAAAAAAAAAAAATACAAAAATTAGCTGGGTGTGGTGACACATGCCTATAGTCCCAGCTACTTGGGAGGCCGAGGCAGAGGAGCATTTGGGCCCAGGAGGTCAGGCTGTGGTGAGCCGTGATTGTGCCATTGTACTTCAGCCTGGGCAACAGAGTGAGTCCTGGACTCAAAAAAAAAAGAGTAAAGTTTTTACATCAGTGGCTCTTTACTTTTGGGGGCACATATACTGCCGTGAAAACCAGATCTTGTCATGAATGGGCTGCTATGAAAGCTACACGTGCCACAAATTCTGCACATGATATTAGGCTCATAAATTCTCTGAAATCTTGGATGCTGGTTTAAAAACACCTAATCTATAAACTACAACCACTGACAATTATTGTAAATCAGACCTTTCAGAAATGAATATAAAAAATGATTCTTTAAGATCAGCTGCATTCGTGACCAGCCTGGGCAACATGATGAGACCTCATCTCTACAATAAATCAAAGAATTAGCTAGTGTACGCTTGTAGTTCTGGTTACTTGGAAGATTGAAGTTGAAGGATTGCTGGAGCCCAGCAGGTTGACCCTGGGGTGGCTGTGAGCGTGCCACTGCACTCCAGCCTGGGCAAAGGAGTAAGACTCCAACTCAAAAAAAAAAAAAAAGATGAGTTGCAAATCTGTCATTACATGCCCAGATTGACACGAAGCGCCTGGCACCTATGCCTCACTTAACACTTCAACCACCCAGTAATGCAAACATTAGCATCCTCACTTTACAGTGAGTGCCCAGGTCCCTGCACTGTGGCAGTGACAGAAAAGCCAGAATAGGATCTGCAGCCCATGTTTTCATCCCACATTGTAAGATATTAGATACACAAAATGTCGAATATCCTGTATTTAAGGATGGTATCAGCACCTCTAATATGCCCATGTTGGCCCAATACCTCCAACCTGACTTCCTATAGCACTCTCCATTTTCTTAGCCCCACTGTAGTCAGCCACACACAGGGGTCTCCTGCTCTCCTGGGAGGATGTGGCAAATAGGTTCAGGAGTCAGAGTGGATGGTCTGAATTCCTGTTTCTTCACACACTGCTTGCACGACCTTGAACCACTCACTTCATCTTACTGCGACTCAGGTCCCATCTGTAAAATGGAGCCTATGGTTGAAGCCTCAGAGCTATTGTGAAGTTTAAATGGGTTTAAATGTGCAAAGTACTTAGAACAGAATAACTGTTAGGCTGCTGTTATTATGTGATGCTTGAGTCAATTAATAAGGCATTTAATGCACAATTTAAAACAATGTCCTATGTTTAAATGACCAGCTTGGCCACTCAGAGACTCCTCCCTATCACACGGCTAAAGCCAGAAAAGAACCCAGCCATGGCAGGCCCGTATCTTGGGTAGGAAGCAGCCCAGGGAACACCAGGGCTGGAGGCAGGAGTCGAGCTCACAGCCGCTCTATGTGCACAGCCTCCCTCAGCATCAGCCTGCAAGCCTAAACAAGGCCCTCCCCGGTGGCTTTCACTTCTCCCTGCTCTCAGCCCATCCCTGTAGTTTTGTTTTATTACTTAAGGATGACACACAATATTTAAATATCCAAATGATAATTGACTAAGAATAACAACGAAATTCTTAGCCATGAAGGTTGAGTTGGGACAAAAAACAGGCAGAGAAAAGAGATTAAAATGAGTTCCTTAAAACCAACCTATATTGTCTGTCTGTCTATTTATCTTTCTATCTCTGTATCTGAAATGCCACAAAAGATGAGAACCCAGGAAAATCTTGTTCCTGCAGGTGTTGTTTGTGGCAATCATAGCATTCATTTAACAGCCAAGCCACACAGATCCATCCTGGCAGAAATAAACATATTCTATAAATCCTTTGGAAAGGAATGGATAAGGCGGCTGTCCTTACTTCTTGAGAGCGATGTGGTATAGATGGGTAAGGCTCTTGCTGCCCGTCTCAGAATGTCCTGCTGTCTTTCTTGGCTGAATTCCTTTTCGTAACGTTCCTTTTCAGAACTGGACAAGTGGAACTGCAAAGGGAGAGAGAACGATTACATTTTAAAATCCTGTGATATTAATGACCATGCTGAGAAAGTTTCATCTAGAACAGAAAAAGAACAAAAAACAAAAAATATTTTGTTTTATGAAGGCAAACCTTATCTTGAAACTTTGTAACTATAAGTAGATATATCAGTACATTTTTAACAAAAACCACACACTTTGGCAGATTAAAAAGTGTCTGCCCTCTATACTAATGACAGCAAAGAACACAGACTAAATATTTTTGCATTTTTGTTTTTTACAGACAAAATTAGATTCCTTCACCAAAAAGGGCTTAGTGTATATTTTGTATCAGCACAAACTCTGTTGTTTAAAAGTTACTGCCGCCGGGCTCAGTGGCTCAGCCTGTAATCCCGCGCCTTTGGGAGGCTGAGGTGAGTGGATTGCCTGAGCCCGCGGGTTCGAGACCCGCCTGGGCAGCGAGACCTCATCTCTACAATAAATCAAAAAATCAGCCGGGTGTGGTAGCACGCGCCTGTAATTCCGGCTACTCGGAAGGCTGAGGCGGAAGGATCGCCAGAGCCCAGCAGGTCGAGGCTGCGGTGGCCGGGAGCGGCCACTGCACTCTAGTCTGGGCGACTGAGTGAGACTCCAACTCAAAAAAATAAATAAATAAAAGTTACTGCCGAGGTTTTTGGTTCCTGGAAGAACATCGGAGACTTGCTTGCTCTTGGTGGAGGCCGTGTCACAGGCATGGGACCCAAGTGCTCCAGCCAGATGTCTTCTGAGCTCACGGGTCATCCTTGGACCACTCTTTGCTTTGAAAAGTAACCAGCAGGGCTACCTTCTCCGGGTCATGAAGGACCAGCAAGACAGGCACAGTTGCCTTTGGCAGGGAGAGGGCGCTGCAGAGCAGTTTTTACGTTCGCGTCTTGGCGTCTGTACTTACTGAGGCTGCCCTTGGCTCAGCTCATTCCTTTCAACAGGATTTTCCCCAAGAAATGTTCCTGTAGTTGCTTCTCACCTGTCATCCCCGTATCTTCAGGACCCTCTGCTTTAGGCCTCAAGTTCACATAACCAGAAACTTTGCATTTCTATTGGTCTTTGTGTCACAGAATTTTATTTTCAACTAAGAATGGCTAGAGGCTTGCTTTGGCCCGTGCATTCCTACCGCAACTCTTATCTCCTTGCAAGGCTCTGTGTAAGGGGTCTGAGTGATCCTGAGGGGAATTCGGTCTGTGCATGCTCAGAGTGCTTGGTCCACCTGCTGAAAGGCCTCCATGCATCTCCTCCTGTAGCCCCTCTCTGCTAGTAGAATCAGCTCGGCACCTTGGTCTCCTGTCAAGCAAGGCCAGGGCTTGGTATGGGAGACGCTGGGATCCTGAGAGGCTTCGGGACGCTGAGACTGCAGAGTCCTGGCAGGGCTCCGCTCTAGTACCTCTTCCTCTAGACGGCCCTGGAAATCAGTGCCCAGGCTGGTTATTGTCACTCTAGCCTAAGGAAAACGCCAACTCCAGGAAGTACATGAGTCTAGGTTACCTGGCTTGGCTTCCCAATCAAACAGGGATGGCACAAGAAACCCAGATGACTTACAAGGGACACGCAACGGACACATGGACAGACAGAAAGAAGCCAGAAAAGAGCCACAGAGTCTTAAGTTGAAAATCTTAGAAACCCTGGAGGTCACTCATACTACCTCCCGCCACAAGCAGGGACCTTCAGACCTTCTGACAGATCCACCCTCTCCTAAATGGAACAGAAACATTTTCCTACTTGGCTGGATGGCTCATTCTCTTTCAAAAGAATTTTATCTTTAAAGCCGGGCGAGATGGTTCACGCCTGTCATCCAAGGACTTTGAGAGGCAGAGGCGAGAGGATTGCCTGAGCCCAGGGGTTCGAGACCAGCCTGGGCAACTTGGCGAGACCTTATCCCTACAATAAGTTAAAAAAATTAACCGGGTGTGGTGGTGCATACCTGTAGTCCCAGTTACTTGGAAGGCTGAGGAGGAAGGATTGCCTGAGCCCAGGAGGTCGAGGCATGCCATTGCACTCTAGCCTGGGCGACAGAGTGAGACTCCAACTCAAAAAAAAAAAGGCTTCTTCTAAGCCCTTTACAAACACTATCAATTCTACATTATTAATCACCCATGTTATTAATTTGCCCAACCCTTCCAGCAGTCCCATGGGGTCTGCTCCCAACATCCCCCTCACTTACAGAGGAGGGCTCCACTAAGAAAGTTCCCAGAGCCAAGCAGCTAATGAGCTGCCAACCAGAGGCTGAACTGGCCACTCAGCCTAGCACTGTGCTACTGCTAGGAGGAGAGCCCACTGTTCTAATTCTACTTCTAATTCTACTTCATACTTCCTGTAAGGAGAACCACTGTCTTTCCACATGCCATGTTTCAATAGCCACGTCTCGCTATTGATAAAAGTAGGTCCTTTTCAACTTTGAGATGAAGAAATAAATGGTGGTTGGTAATGCAACTCCAAGGACTGACAGTTACCAAATGGATGAAGAACATATTACAAGAAACACTAAGTTTATCTTACCTCTTTTAAAAAAATTTTTAATTTTGAAGATGTGGGGTACAACTCAGGTTAGGTACACAAATGTTCCTTATGCAGGTACCCTTGTTGATGAGGTGTGCCCCCCACCCCTGGAAGTTTCCCACTACTGCCAATCCCTTTCTTATAGTATTATGATAATTGTTCAAGGTCTGCTTATGAGTGAGAACATATGGGATTCTGTTCTTTGTTTCTGTGACAGATCACTGTCCTTACAGTATGATAGACTCTAAATTCATCCAAGTTGCTGCAAAGTCCATATGTTTGTCCCTCATTTTCATGGCTGTATAATATTCCATTGTGTATATGTACCACATCTTTTTTATGCACTCCAGCTTTGATGGGCAGCATGGTTGGTTCCATATTCTTGCTATTGTGAATAGAGCTGCAACAAACATGCGCGTGCAGGTATCTTTTTTGTAGGATGACTTGAGTTCCTCTGGGTATATTCTCAATAGGGCGACTGCTGAGTCATATGGAAGGTCAATTTCTAGTTCTTTCAGAAATCGCCTTTTCTTACCTCTTAAAACAAAAGCACCCAATAGAAAAAGTGGGCCAAAGACTGTGTGGTCTTATCTGCTAATGCTGACGTGTGAAATGGCAGTTCTCCCAGGCCTCCAGCCATATATCCCACAAGAGACACGCAGCAGAATGTTCTGTTCATAGCAGCCCCATTTGAAACGGCCCTACACTGGAAACTATCCACACGTTCAACAGCAGACCTGGGGAGTCAGTGGGTTACAGACACTGAAAAAGGATCCTAACAGCAACAGGAACGAATGATCCACAACTCTGCAGCAACAAGGACGGATCTGACAGGCAGATGTTGAGGCAGGAAGCCAGGACACAAGCCTATGTGACTCTACCACATGGCTGGGACCACATACACGACTCTACAACTTTATGTTAAGCAGAAATGTAGGCAGAGAGAATCTGCGCCACTGAAGGCAGGAGCTGGGTTCTCAAGAAGGGGGTGACAGGAAGGGGCTGGAGGGGCTGGCGATGTTCTAGCTTTGAACTGTTAGTGAACTGGGGGTTACACAGGTGCGTCCAGTTTCTGTGCACACCTATGACATGCATACCTTTTTGCATATATAATTTTTAAACACAGGACCCATAATTTTTAATGAATTTGATACATTTAACATAGAGGGAAACAATCACATTATCATCGTCATCTAACGTGAGTGCTCACCATGTGGCAGGCACACAGTAAATTAAAAGCTTCACTTGGGTAATCTCACTTGTCCTCGCAAACCTCCTCCAGAGACAGGCACAACTGTCAGCACCACCATTTGATGAGAAAACTAGAGACTGGAGAGAGGAAGCATGTGTCAGAGCAGACACTCCAACGTGGGCAAGCTAACCTAGAGAATGCGTCTCACGTGTCTTGCCACACAATGTTTCTGGTGAAGGAAGAACCAATTGGCTACGTCAGGCAAGAGGGACATGCTGGTTGTAGAGCTGACTCCACACAAATGTTTACCTCTGTTATTTTCCGAATGGAGCCTCCAGTTAGAAGAAACCGAGTCATATAAAGTGTAGCAAGCAACAACCCAGACCATTTGTTTCCCACAATCAAAGCGCTTTCTTTAGCGGCGACCTTTTTGTTCATGCCTGAGAAAATATAAATGTGAAGAGAGTTTCTCAAAATAAACTCTACTTCCCTAACTCAGTCTGCCCCTTAAGACTTCTCACTCCAGTAATGTGAAATATGTTTTTAATTTAAGAAAACACATGGCATGGCAGGAGAGCAGGGAGTTTTCACTCTGCTGTGTCCGTGGACTGTGTATGAGAACAGGCAATGATTCACACTCACAGCACGGAGCTACCAAACGGCTTCATGAACGGAAACAGAACAAATGCATCATGTCAAGTCTTAACAAAGGCAACACAAGGGAAAACAGTTCCATAATCAGTTAAAGAATTTGGTAATTTGCCAACATTAAATTTACCTCTTTGGAGGGGGAAGCGGGAGAGGTGAAAATTGTCATCCAATAGGACCATACAAACATAACAAAGAACAGATGGAAAGCCACAAGGTAAACAACGGTCTTTCCTGGTAAATAAAAAACAAACAACATTTCATTGAATCCAGGTGAAAGCAGGAGAAAGCATTACATTAAAAAACAGTATCTGGGTCAGGAGACCTAATCCAATAAAACATTTAAATATATAAACTATATCTGCACGATGTCACATTACTAGATAGAAGCTTTTAAGGATTACCAGCCTGGTTTATAAGTAAAGATGAGATTTGAGAGATTTGATTTCATCAAGTTGCTGAGGATTTAAGCTAAAACACTTCCTTCACTCACCGTATTTTAAATTCTTTCTGAAAGTTAATTTTAAATAACTTAAAAATTATTTAAAACAGAGCCCATCACTATGAACATCAAATCCAAGGAACTGTACACAAGTAAATAAAGGAAGGTACCATCACCATAAATAGTGAATACATTTGAATAACCAGATCCCTGTGTTGTCCAGAAAAAGTACCCTCAACTTCATTCTCCTGCTTAACACAGGCAAACAAGAAACATTTCTGGCCATTTTGAATTTCTACCCTGCTTCCTAAGTGGATTCATGTAACATTCCAACATCTTCATCTACCAGCTCACTGGCATAACCTGACTCTTTGTGTTGTGTTCTGCAGTTTTTCTATTTGAAGGACACAGGACTGGTTTCCATAAGAAGCAAGAACTACCTACTGGATGCTCAACTCTTTTTCAGTTTGGAACGCAGCACCACAAACCACTGAAGATAACAAAATGTGGACAAGTGTAAGAGTCTGAACAACTCATTTTTAAAAAAAAGCTCAGATCAAATGGTGCTTCTCTACAAAGGTCTCCTTGCCTTCGGAACTCCTAGACACAGCTGAGATTTCAATGACAACGGCACTTGCTTCAGTGACATCAGTCACTGCACACTGATGAGCTGCTACACGCAAACATTCACACAATAAATCCTCAACACACACTGGCTGCTATCACTAGGACTGTACTAGTATTACTAGTCCCATCTGGGCTCCAATTTCTCCCCCAAGTTGGGTTCTTTCCATGCGTTCCCCATTTCCGCGTTTCTCACGTGTAAGACGCAATCATGTTTCCACTGGTTTGGCAAAGCCAACAGGCACTCACCTCCAAGCACTGTCCGTCCTTCCCTCCATTTGAGGTTACTTTTCCTTACATTTTTGGTTTTTAAAAAGTTCATTCTTTTTAAATGAAAAAATAATAATAAATTGCCAGCTCCGTTGGGACCCATGCTGGCCCCTGCTGAGCTCAGAGAACAGAACCCGTCACCCGGTTGGCCAAGGCAGGAACCTGGGCCTCAAGAGACTCCTCACTTCTCCCGGAGAGCGCAGACACTGCCTCCAATCCTAGCTCTTAAACTTCCTTTCAAAGTGAGCTTCTTACGATTCTCACTGCCAGCGAACAGCTCAGATGCTGTTTCCCATCTCATCTGGATAATTGCAAAGCCGCTTGGTCTCCTTGGTTCCAACATACCTTGATGGCCAGTGGGGAGTACGCTGTTCACCGTTGCTTTACCCTCTTGGCTGTGAAATTCCTAGAAATAGCTGGGCATGGTGGCTCATACCTGTCATCTCAGCACTTTGGGAGACCGAGGCGAAAGGACTGCCTGAGCCCATGGGTTTGAGACCAGCCCGGGCAACTTGGAGAGACCTTGTCTCTACAATTAAAAAAAAAAAGTACTAGGCGTGGTGATGTGCACCTGTGGTTCCTGCTACTTGGAAGGCTGAGGACTGAGCCCAGCAGGTAGAGGCTGCAGTGGCCATGAGCGTGCCACTGCACTCCAGCCTGGGTGACAGAGTGAGACCACGACTCAAAAATAAAAGAAGAAATTCCTAGAAATAACTCCATCTGCATGACCCTGGCCTCCTGATACGGCTCCACCACTCCAGTCCCCATTCCTGCAACTGCACAGTACACAGCACCTGCTTGTTTCTAACCCTCACAGCAATCTTCTAGAGCATTCCTCTAGTTCACAGATGCAAACACTGAAGCTCAGAGAATTTGGTATCTTGCCCAGTGTCTCTTATTACTAAATAACAAGGCCCTATCTGCGAACCCCCAGGTTCTCTTTACTGCACCCTAAGTCTCTGAATTCCTCTATTTTTTTAACCAGCATCTCAGCAGTCACATTCTCCTTCTGAGCCAACATCTGACACCAAGGTAAAATTCCAACCAGAACTTCCATTTCACCTCTACTGACATGTCTTCCACACTGCAAATCCTGGCCTCTAAAAGTTCGCCTTCTCTGCCCTTTCAGAGCCAGCCCTGCTCCTCGCTTCTGCTTTTGCCTGGCCCATGTCCATGGGGCTGTCCTTCCTGTCTGTAGACTACTGTACAGCTTCGGGACAGATGGCACCCTTGAGGCGCCTTAAACATTTTCTTAAGACTTGGAATATAATATTATAATATTACTAAGACTTGGAATATAATATACTCTTCAAGTCTGCAAATCATTTAATATATTTTTAGAATATTTTTGCCCTCTCTGAGAACAAAACGAAATGGTGTTGCTTTAAAATACATTAATTCTCAGTTAAATAAAAATAAAATAAAATAAAGCTCTAAGCACAAGGCCTGGAACATAGTAAGTCTTAACAGATGGTAATTATTAAGTTAAAATGAGTAAAGAAGAATAGAAAATATTGCTTTTCACTAAGCTCTAATTAATATAATTTTTAACAGGCAAGTTTCTGGTCACATAAATGTGCTATAAACTACTGGTTATAAGTAATATAGAATGTAAAATCTTAGTTAACTAAGCAAATTAAATAAAAATACAAGAAAAACATGAAACCTATAAATCAAACTCTATGTTCAAAAGTCATCTGTAACTAAATTTAAAAAAACAAGAAAAATTAAAAAACTGTATTAAAAGACTTTTTGAGACATGACAAAAACAGCCCCAAGAGATAATGCTAAAAGTTAAAAGTTATTTTATAAGAACTTCTGAAAATCTTTGCTTTCTGTATCTGTGCTCTCAATACACAGGAAGCAGTTTTGATTTAACAAAAGAAAAAATAAGCCTACCAAGATTTGAATCTGTGTTTGTTTTGTTACTGAGAAATTAGATTTAAAAGCAACTTGAAATACTTAATGCCTAATTATCTCCAATAATTTGAATGACTATTAATAAGTGATTTCTCACTGCTCAACTGTTTTGGCAATACTCCGAATTTTTTTAATGTCAGTTCAAATGTTATCTCTGAAATTTGATCTCAAATGAACTTCTAAAATTTTATTTTATCTCAATTCACTTTTAAGAAAGAATCTCTCCCTTTAGGCATTGTTTCTTGGACTAGTTGTTATAAAAAATAATTTCCTTAACCTAGTAATATAATTTACATATTTATAGCCTGGTTATTTTATCAAATATCTGTGCACAGCCAGTATTTACAAGTGCATTTTTTACAAGAACATCAATAAGAAAGCCATCAAAGTTCACACATGACAAAAACAAGATTCCCTCCTAAGCATAGCTGGCTAGAATCAATATTTAAAAATCTCCATTGGTTGTGGGGGCTCACACCAAGCACTTTTGGAGGTACAGGAAAGGACTGCCTGAGCCCAGGGATTCGCGATCAGCCTGAGCAACATGGTGAGACCTTGTCTCTACATAAATCAAAAAAATAGCTGGGCGCAGTGGCACGTGCCTGTAGTTCCAGCTACTTGGAAGGCTGAGGCGGAAGGATCACCTGAGCCCAGAAGGTCGAGGCTGTGGTGGCTGTGAGCGTGCCACTGCACTCCAGCCTAGGCAACAGAGTGAGACTCCAACTCAAACAACAATAACAAAAAAATTAAAAATCTAAACAAACAATTCTGAAGAACATGCAAGGCAGAAATATTAATGTAAATATACACAAAAAAGTTTGAGTGCTAGGTAACTTACAAAATAAGAACTGTTTCAATTTATATAAACAAAACAAGATGAGAAGATATTGAATGTCTGTGAATAAACCCAATGCTAGCTCTCCTTGTAATTACTGGGCTGGGTGCAGTAGCTTACGCCTGTAATCCTAGCACTGGGAGGCCCAGGCGGGAGGACTACTTGAGTTCAAGAACATCCTGGGCAACATAACAAGACATCTTTTCATAACAAGAAAACAATTAGCTGGGTGTGGTGGTGGGCGCATGCAGTCCCAGCTACTTGGGAAGCTGAGGCTCGCCTGGGACCAGGAGGTTGAGGCTGCGGTGAGCCATGATCGTGCCACTGCACTCCAGCTCGGGTGACAGAGTGAGACCCAACTCAAAAACAAAACAAAACAAAAACCTACTTAAATTGTAACGACATGAATTTTCTTTCTGAAAAGCAGAAACATAAATAAAAAGTATGTGGCTTGCAATTAAGATACCATAAGCATTTACTTAAATTGAGAAGTGTCTTACCATTTTCTTCATTTCCAGAAATAGTAACTAGAATAGAAGAAAAAATAATGAATACATATACTTTAAACATTTTGTACTTAAGTTTTATTTCAGGTTGAATATCCGTCTTAATATCATTTTCATAAAAATACAATACAAAGTCAGAACTGTAGTTAAAAAAACTCCAAAAACATTAAAATGCTAAAATTCAAATGCATCAGCACTACAATTGCACCCTTTTTTGGTTAACTCTGTTAACTTTAAGTGTATCACATGGATATAGCTGCAAGGTTTTCCTTAACTCTTTCCTTAATGACATCTGCAGGATGAATAGAGCTGTTGTCTACGGCCTTCATATGTTAGTTGTTAGTCTGGGATGCACCTTGTAAAAGCTACACTCACGACAAATTTCTTTTTTATTTTTATTTTTTGAATTGGAGTCTCATTCCGTTGCTCAGGCTGGAGTGCAGTGGCATGCTCACAGCCACCCCAGAGTCGACATGCTGGGCTCAGGCGATTCTACTGCTTCAGCCTTCCAAGTAGCCGGAACTACAGGCACGGGCTACCACGCCTGGCTAATTTTTTGATAAACTGTAGAGACAAGGTCTCACCAACTTGCCCAGGCTGGTCTTGAACCTCTGGGCTCAGGCAATTCTCTTGCCTTGTTCTCCCAAAGTGCTAGGATTACAAGCTTAAGCCACCGTGCCTGGCCAACAAATTTATTTTTCCACAGAAAAAAGCAGAGGAACTTATGCCTATCATTTTCAGAGAGCTTTCTCCCTGAGTAACCAAATACTCAAGAAATCTAAGTACAGAAAAGTTAACTCAGCATCTACCTATCTCACATTTTCTCACATCCTGTATCACTATCTTGATAAACAGCTAAAACAACCACTTCAACCATACAGGAGCTTGGTATGTTTGGTTATGTAAAAAAATAAATGCTAGGCCGGGTGCGGTGGCTCACACCTATAATCCCAGCATTTTGGGAGGCCAAGGTAAGAGGACTGCCTGAGCCCACGTGTTCAAGACCAGCCTGGGCAACTTGGCAAGGCCTTATCTCTATAATAAAAAAAAATTAGCCAGGTGTGGTGGCATGTGCCTGTAGTTCCAGTTAGCTACTTGGAAGGCTGAGGTGGAAGGATCATCTGACCCCAGCAGGTCAAGGCTGCGGTGGCCGTGAGCATGCCACTGCACTACAGCCTGGGCAACAGACTGAGACTCCAATTCTAAATAAATATATAAATAAATGCTAGGAAAAAAATTACTGCAGGAAAGTGAAGACTAACAAACTAGAAAAAAAATTCACAGTTCTTACTACAAACTAAGAACTTGGTTCCTTAATAAAGAGTGCCCATAAATCAATAACATGTTTTTAAAAACTTACTTTTTTCATAGAAAAGTGAAAACCATCACAAACCATTAAGAAGTTCAATCTCATCCATAAGAGAAATTCAAAGTACAATTACATGAAGCTATCGTTTAATCATATTGACAAAGACTACACTAGGTAACACACTGTTCATCACACTCCTCCAAGCTAAGAGCCCCCATTTATGACTGCATCTGGCTAAGAGTTGCCAGCAGTTGCCTCGTCCAGCTTCTCACTAGAATCTTCACACAATTACAGAGATTATAACTGCTCCAGATGAAAGCAAAGCTAGACCAACCAACACTAGCCGGAATCACTCTTCATACGAGTTAAGCATCTCCTTGGCATGTATGAGGGCGACTCCCCAGAAAACGGAATTATCGTTTGGAGGGTAGGCCCCTAGTAGTGCAGGCCTCCCCCGCTAGGTAAGTGTTCTAGGAACCCATCGGCATCTGTGTACCAAGTAGCATTGTTGAGAGAGGCTGCGTTTGGCTTCAGTTAATTTTTTTGGAGATTTTTATTTTAAAGATGTGGGGTATAATTCAGGGCTAAGTACATAAGTGGTAACCATACAGGTAAAGACTGTCTCCCTTTGGTCCCTGCTTTGCCTGGTTTGAGATCAGGTTCCCTTATTGATGTTATGTGCCTCCCCCACCCAGTGTCCCGCTACTGCTAATCCCTCTCTTACACTAAATGTTATATAGTAACATTTATACTCTCTTATAGCAAATGATAAATGTTCGGGGTCCGCTTATGAATGGAACATGAGGTACTCAGTTCTTTGTTTCTGTGATGGATCATTGAGTATGAAAGACTCTAAATCCATCGGACTTGCTGTGAAGTCCATCATTTTGTCCTTCTGGAGATCCTTTTGATGGATTTAGCCATTTCGTGATGGGTGATTTGTGAGTACACTGCCCACGCCATGCTGAGTGCTCAGCAGTTTTGGCCCCAAAACGGCATGACCCACGTGTCCCACGCTACGTATTCACCTGACTGCACCCCAGTCACAGGGAAACGTCTTGCCCATGGGAAAGGTCAAAACAAAAAGGCATCAAAATTAATGGGTTCAAAAACTGTCTTAAGTAGTGGAAAAAGCATCTCAGTAGGTGTGTTACATCAAACAGAGAGCACTTGGAAGATGACTGGAGTTTAAGCATGTAAGAATAAGTACACAATTTTTAATAAATAAAAACAGAGTTTTTTGGGTCCTCCCATATTCCCACAGCACCTTATTCTTTCCTTTTCATGACACCCCAACCCTTGTAATTACTGGCTTACAGTCCATGGCTCCTTCAAGATTTTTTCTTGGAGGTAGGTGACATGACTTGTTCACCAGTGCCAGAAAAGTGTATGACATGGAGTGATCTCTCAGTATTTCTTAACTGCACCCCTAACTACAGACACAAAGAGAGCAAACACCAGGCTATCTGCAGAGACTTGTAGCAGGGACAGGCAATTCCATTTCCTGGGGATCCCCATCTATCTTTTCCAAAAATTATCTTGATAGAAAGCCAAGGTTAGAAAAAAGATTAAGTGTATAAAATGTTTATATATGACTTCTAAAGGCATGAAGAATGTCATGACTCCATCTTGTAGTGGCCATGTGTAACCTCATTTAGAGATAACAGTCATCTAAATTGAAGGCTGTGAACACAGGGGTTGGCCGTGTTCTACTCGCCACATAAATGTTCATCTCCCACTGCCAAGACTGACAATGCCAGACACTCACTCTACCAGTAGACACATATCTACTGTGGTCATGGGATCCAGTTCTTGCAAATGGGTACATCTCAGGGGAGGGAAGAACTGTTACTGGGGCAAACAATGGTTCCCCTTCCTTAACAAGTGAGAGGCAGCAAGGGATAAAGCAGCTCTGTTTGCTCCCTTATCCTGTTTGTTTGAATGCGTGTAATGTGAGGATGCGCTGTGTGAACTGACAATAGCCAACTCTCAACCCTGAAAGGCCTGCTATTCACCGGGCACAGGACTCTGGGTTGATAGTTCTTTTCATTTAGCACTTGAAAACTGTTGCGCTACTTCCTTCTAAATCTCATGGTTTCTGAAGAAAAGTCTGCCGTTATTCTAATTGTTTGTCCTGTCTCTACAGGTAAGGTCTCCTCTCTCACTGCTTTCAAGATTGTCTTTAGTTTTCAGAGGTCTGGTAACTAGGTGTCTTGGAATGGATTTCTTTGGGCTTTTTCCGTTGAGTTTGCTCAGCTTCTTGAATTCTTCTTGACTGTGAGTACTACCAAGCTGGGAAATTCTAGACTTCCATTTGTTCAAATGCCTTTCAAGCACATCCTCTTTCTTCTGTCTTTCCGGGACTCTGATGACACAAGTCCCTGTTGATGTGCTCATTTTAATTTTCCAGTCTATTTTTTCTCTGTTGCTCAGATTGGGTAACTTCTACTGTCTTCAGGTTCACCAGCTCTTTCCTCTGCCATCTCCAGCAGATGTCTTCATTCTGGCTATTGTACTTTTCAGTTTCAAAATTTCCCTTTGGCTCTTTGCATCTTCTACTTCTTTGTTGAGAATTCTGTTTTTTCATGTTTCACTTGCAAATAAAATCATTTTAAAGACATGTGCTTTAATATCTTTGTGAGATAATTCCAACATCTGAGTCACTTGGATCTGGCATCTATTGTCTTTTCTTATTTAAATGGAGTTTACTGGTCTTGGTAAGACAGGTGGTTTTCAGTTAAATCCTGGACATTTAATATTATGCTGAGCCAGGCTCAGTGGCTCAGCCTGTAATCCCATGCTTTGGGAGGCTGAGGCGAGAGGACTGCCTGAGCCCGCGGGTTCAAGACCCACCTGTGCAACTTGGCGAGACCTCATCTCTACAATAAATAAAAAAATTAGCCGAGTGTAGTAGCGCACGCCTGTAGTTCCAGCTACTTGGAAGGCTGAGGTGGAAGGATCGCCGGAGCCCAGCAGGTCGAGGCTGCAGTGGTCGGGAGTGGCCACTGCACTCCAGTCTGGGTGACAGAGTGAGACTCCAACTCAAAAAAATATATATGTTATGCTGAGACTCTGGATGCTATTCAGACGTGCTGGAGCAGGCCTCCTCAGACCCTGTGCTGTGAGAGGCAGGTCTTAGCACCTTGCTGCTGTTAGGTGGACATCAAGTCCAGGCTCCCTCTAGGCTTCTGCTGATACGTCCTGACTTGGAGGAGCAAGGGTGCCTCCTCAGAGCTCCCCATATTGCCAGTACTTACGCAACCAAGAGGGAACTTGTTACTGTTTTCAAAAGTGGCTGTACTGTTTGGCATGTCCACCTACCACATATCAGAGTTACAGCTCATCGACATCCTCACCAATACTTGGAAATGCCAGTTTTTAAAATTTCAGCTAGCCTAAAAAAAGTGTACTGGTATCTCCATTGCAGTTTTGTGCTTTCCTAATGACTAATGATGAGTAGGAGTCTTACTCTATTGCCCAGGCTGAAGTGCAGTGGCACACTCATGGCCATCACGGCCTCGAACTGCTGGGCTCAGGTGATCCTTCCGCCTCAGCCTTCCAAGTAGCTGGAAATACCTTCCAAGTAGCTGGAACTACAGGCGCACGCCACCATGCCCAGCTAATTTTTTGATTTATTGTAGAGATGAGGTTTCGCCAAGTTGCCCAGCCTGGTCTCAAACCGGTGGGCTCAGGTAATCCTCTCACCTCATCCTCCCAAAAGGTGAGAGACACCGCACCCAGCCTTGAACATCTTTTATGTGCTTATAACAATTACTACCTCTTCTGTGTGAAGTTACTTATTCAAACTGGTGGCCCCTCTTAACTGCATTGCTTATTGAGTCATGAGCTCTTTGTTCTGGATATAAGTGTTTTTAAAAAAGACTTTACTCTGTCTCTTTATTGTTTTAACAGTGTCTTTTGAAGAGCAGAATATTTTAATTTTGATAAAGTCTAATTTACCACTTTTCTCCATTTATGATTCATACTTGGGAGTCCTTTTTTTGTTTGTTTGTTTTGTTTTGTTTTTTGAGTTGGAGTCTCACTCAGTCGCCCAGACTGGAGTGCAGTGGCTGCTCCTGGCC
>NW_007253946.1:920177-931915 GCF_000164805.1 Carlito syrichta
GGATTGCCTGAGCCCGCGGGTTGGAGACCCGCCTGGGCAACTTGGCGAGACCTCATCTCCACAATAAATAAGAAAATCAGCCGAGTGTGGTAGCATCATCACAATGTCAGTTTCCCAGAATCCATAACGTGTTCCAGTTACTTGGAAGGCTGAGGCGGAAGGATCACCAGAGCCCAGCAGGTTGAGGCTGTGGTGGCCGGGAGCGACCACTGCACTCCAGTCTGGGTGACAGAGTGAGACTCCAACTAAAAAAAAAAATTAAAAAATAAAAAATAAAAGAAAGATGAAATGCCTGATGAGTTTACATGGGTACTTCCAATTCAACTTAAAATCTTCAGGGTTTTTACTTACCATCTTCATCTAACATTTGTATTTCCCTTTTTTCATTGAGAATCCTAGTTCTCAAGGACACAGGAAGGAAGAATGAGAATATGCCACACTGCTCACTCAATAATCTCAAAACAATGACACCAAGTATACTGCCAATAAAAGGGTTACTTAAACATTTAAGTGACTTCTCACATATCCTCACCCCATTTTCTGATTGCTATGCTGTATCTACACTGTCAAAGCACATGTTCATGACAAGGTGATGATCTCTTACTTACAACCCTCATGTAGTCTTGGGTCTACAGGGAAAAAAATCAACATTTCCTATTCCTATCAAAGTTTAACGTGTATCTCTGCAGTCAGTTTGGCTGTCCGAGGCTCATTCTCATCCTCCAGTGAACTGGTTTTGCTATAGATACCATTCAGGCTGCTCTGTTTTTATGCAGTGATTTGGAGTGATTCAAAAATAATGCACCATCACAATGTCAGCTTCCCAGAATCCATATGATGGTGACTTTTTGAAAAGAGCAGGCCAGATGTCTTGTGAAATGTCTGACAAATTCTAGAAATCACGCCCCATGAGTTCACAGAGACGTCCTCTTTTCTTTTTTTAAGCACTGCACAATATCCTATTGTGTGGATATTCCAGTTATACAACCAGGCCTCTATGGATGGACATTTGGGTTGTATCCAATTTCTTGCTATCACAATGTGGCAATAAATGACTGTGTGTGTGTGTTGTTTACTCATGGAAGCTTCCCCTCAGTGTCGGTTTCTAACAGCGGGATTATGGAGCCACAAGCAAGATGGTTGCCTGCCTGCCTTCAGCTTTCCCAAAGCCCTTAGACAGGGCTAGGCCAGATCCTGCTCCACCCAGCAAGGGTGGGACTGCCTGTCTTCCTGCAGGTCATGCAATACCGTCCAGGCTTTCAGCGCGGGCAGGTAATTTTACCTTGCATTTTACCCTATACGTGAGGGTAAGCAGCTTTTCTTACGTCTGTGGGACATGTTCCCTGCCTTCTGTGAACTAGCTGCTTATGTGACGTATCTATTTTTTTCTGTAGGGCTCAGCAACTCTGCGCTATTGTCGGAGGCCTTCCTTTGTTTTCATAAGACCCATCCACCCACGTTTTTTCTAGTGATTGAATGCTTCCATCTTTTATATTCATATTGATCCATTTAGAAATGGCCAATTCAGGGGCAGGAAAAGCATCCGATGAGGCTGAAATACACTGTGGTGCCAGCAAGGAAGGAAGTACTAAAAAACAAGGAGGGCTGGGCATGGAGGCTCATGCCTGTAATTCCAGCACTTTGGGAGGCAGAGGTGTGAGAATTGCCTGAGCCCACATGTTCAAGACCAGCCTGGGCAACTTAGCGAGACCTTGTCTCTAAAATAAATCAAAAAATTAGCCAGAGCTGGGCTCAGTGGCTCAGCCTGTAATCCCGCGCTTTGGGAGGCTGAGGTGAGTGGATTGCCTGAGCCCGCGGGTTCGAGACCCGCCTGGGCAACTTGGCGAGACCTCATCTCTACAATAAACCAAAAATCAGCCAGACATGGTAGCGCGTGCCTGTAGTTCTGGCTATTCAGAAGGCTGAGGCGGAAGGAACGTTGGAGCCCAGCAGGTCGAGGCTGCGGTGGCCGGGAGCGGCCACTGTACTCTAGTCTGGGCGACAGAGTGAGACTCCAACTCAAAAAAAAAAAAATTAGCCGGACGTGGTGGCATGTGCCTATAGTTGCAGCTACTTGGAAGACTGAGGTGGAAGGATCACCTGAGCCCAGCAGGTCGAGGCTGTCACGGAGGCAGTGGTGGCCATGAGCGTGCCACAGCATCCCAGCCTGGGCGACAGAATGAGACTCTGACTCAATAAAAAAAAAAATGAGGAGGACATGTCACAAGACACAGAAACCAGGTGAGGTGGATCCTGCTGGCCAAAGCCAGGCAGTCTGGGCACCAACATGTCAGCTCACGGCCCACACGGAAGCAAACTACTGGGAGAAGATAGGTGGGAGGAGGCTGAGCCCTTCCATACAGGAGAGTCCTCACGAGCAAGCACAGAGGACACTGTGGCCTGGCAGGTTGCGTTGGTACCTGCAGGCAGGCCTGTTTTGGTGAGGCTCCTCAGCAGAAGTCAGAGTGTCAAGAGAAGGCCCAAGGACTGGCACCTTCTACAGAGCTGCCAGGCGTTTTCCCAGGGGCCCTCTGGAGGCAGGTATGGAAGGAAGGGGTGGAGGCACAGCTGGGGAGAGGCTGGGGGCTCCAGAGATAGCAGCACCGTCAGTCTCACCACACCTGTGGCTGTGCTGGAAGGGTGTGACGGGGTGAGTCATGCTGCCAGAATCGCTGCTGGCACAGCCAACAGCTCTGGCCACGGCCATGACCAGATGGGTCCTCCAGAGGAGGTCGTGTCAGGTTTACCAGGACACACACTAATGGCACAGAGACATGGTACCTCTGCAAAACGGGGAGACCTGGCAAAGCTACCGCAGGTGCAACCCAGGCTGGAAGCCCTGAGGCGCCCTGTCCCCACACGGCTGCTCCAGGACACCCTGGCTGCTTCCTTCTCCTGCACCTAGCAAATACGCGCCTGCTCCAGGCTGGTACTCCCTGGCGACCCTGCACCAGTGCAGCCATGGGCGCTGGCTTTCTAACAGCACGTGCTCGCATCACGTTCCTGTCGCCTCCTGGGACTCTCACAGTGCTGCAAACTTCTCCATCACTATGACGTCCAGCGACCCGTGACGTTGCTACTGAAGCTGCTTTGGGGCGCCACGTGCCGTGCCCACATGAGATGGCACCCTCAATCGTCAATGTGTATTCTCACTGCCCCACGGACCAGCCATTCCTGTCTCCGCCCCTCTTCTCTGGCATCCCTGACACACAACAGTGTTGAAACCAGGCCAGTTAACAACCCTAAGATGGCCTCTAAGTGCTCAAGTGAAAGTAAGAGTCGTACGTTTCTAAACCAACAGGGAGAAATGATGAAGCTGAGTGAGGAAGGCAGTCAGAGGCTGAGACAGGCCAAGAGCTTGGCCTCTTCCACCCAACAGCTAGCCAAGTTGCAAACGCAAAGGAAAATTCTTGAAGAAAATTAGAAGTGCTACTCCAGTGAACACAGGAATGCTAAGAAAGTAAAGCAGGGCCTGGGCAATATAGCAAGACCTCGTTTCTACAAAAATTAGCCGAGTGTGGTGGTGCACACATAGTCCCAGCTACTTGGGGAGGCTGAAGCAGGAGGATCTCCTGAGCCCAGGAGGCTGAGGTTGCAGTGAGCTGTGATCGTGCCACTGCACTCCAGCCTGGGAGACAGAATGAGACCCTCAACTCAAAAAAAAACAACAGCACAACAGCCTTAGTGTTTTTTGGTGGTTTTTTTTTTTTTTTTTTTTTTTTTGTAGAGATGAAGCCTTGCTCTACTGCCCAGGCTAGTCTCGAACTTCTGGACTCAAGTAATCCTCCCACCTTGGCCTCCCAAAGTGCTGGGATTATAGGGGTGAGCCACCATGTTTGGCCTTAAAGGGCACTTTACGCAAGATAAAAAGTAGCACATATAGTAGCTCAGCCTGTAATCCCAGCACTTTGGGAGGCTGAGGTGAGTGGATTGCCCGAGCCCGCGGGTTCAAGACCCGCCCTGGGCAACTTGGCGAGACCTCATCTCTACAATAAAAATCAAAAATTAGCCGGGCGTGGTAGCGCGTGCCTGTAGTTCCAGCTACTTGGAAGGCTGAGGTGGAAGGATCGCCGGGGCCCAGCAGGTTGAGGCTGCGGTGGCCGGGAGTGGCCACTGCACTCCAGTCTGGGCAACGGAGTGAGACTCCAACTCAAAAAAAAAAAGTAGCACATTTATGTTGTTCTCTTCAATTAAGATTGGTCTTGGTCTATGAACCCAAGAAATAAGGACAGATCTGAAGGAGCTGCTACAGACACAAACAGCCGTAAGTGGCCCCCTCTACATGAAGGGTGGCAGGTGGATCCATCCCTGACTCATCTTGTGAGCTTTTTCCTTCAGATTGCCCTTGATCGGTTCTATCACCCCAATTTCACCTGCAGAGAAACATGAGAGGGGTTTGGTGCTATTTGCATCACAAGACTTGACCAGTGAAAGCTAAAACAGATATAAGGAAAGGTGTTCAAAAAGTGCTTATAATTTATGAAAAATCTTCATGGACAAATGTATAATGGAAAGGGCAACACGTGCACAGCTACCAGATGGAGGCTTTAATTCTGGCTCTATGTACTAACTGTACAGCCTGGAAAGAGATTTTTAACTTGAAACTTTGTGTTTTTGTTTTTCAGTCAGGGTCTTGCTCTGTTGCCCAGGCTGGCGTGCATGATCATAGCTCATTGCGGCCTCAACCTCTTTGGCTCAGGTGATGCTCCTGCCTCAGTCTCCTGAGTAGGTGGGATCACAGGCGCGCATCACCATGCCTGGTTAATTTTTTTACTTTTCATAGAGACGAGACCTTACTATGTTGCCCAAGTTGGTCTCCAACTCCTGGGCTCAGGCAATCTCTCCTCGGCCTCCCGAGGTACCTAAATCACAGGCGTGAGCCACCGTGCCGGGCCTGTCTTTGTTTTTATACATAAAATAACACAGATAATCTCCCTCTAATAGAGTTAAAATTAAAAGACATAAGTGAAGTGCCTTACACTGTGTGTCAGACACACAGGGGCATACGATGAGTAACAGCTATTACAATTAACATTCTTTCTGAGGGCTCACGACAGCCTCCTCCCCTAAAAAACAGGTTGTCTGAAAGCCACAGGCACTTCTGAGATGATCAGTAAGACCTCCCTGCCAGAATCTCCTGGGTCCTACTTGGGCAGGTTCAGAAGGAAAGAGAATGTTGTTTAATGGGAAGGAAAAAAAGAGAGAAGCCACAGCTGCTCAGAGAGGAATGATGAACTGCCTGTACCTGCGTATGCACGGCTGCCAGTGGAGCTCTTTGGGATGGAAACAAATGGCAAGTAGAAGGAACTACCCTCATCTGCTGGTGACACCACATCAGGGGGCGGGCCCTTCCACCTGACCTCTCACCGCTCCACCACCCTCTAATGGAGGGCTGTTCCCAAAGGTCAACAATGACATGACCTGAAAGTATCTCAGCAGACGTTGCATAAAAAAATAATTCTAAGGCAAAAACTTACAGAAAAGTAACGGGTTAAGCACAGCTACTCATCTGGTTATGACAGGGCTTCTTAAAACATGAGATGCAAACGAGCACTGTGACTCCTAGGGACAGGGCACAGCACTGAGAACGGACAACGGGCACGTCCACATCTCAGAAGCCCACGACACTGACAGTGGGCACGGTCACATCTTATACTCATCGTTACACCCAGCACCTGAAACACGGTGAGCGCTCAACTGGTATTTTTTAAATGACTGATTTAGTATTTAGATGTGTTTAAATACTCAGCCATGAGTATCTGTATTTGAAATTAAGTGTGAGCTCCCTCCTACGTGAAGCCACTCCAATTGTCCCTCTCCAAGAATGTATTATGGCAGACCCTGTTTTAGGCTCTGGAAACAGCAGTGGACACACAGCTCAGGAGCGAAATGTAAGTCACTCCACGTCAGGTAGCAGCGGGCGCTAGGAGGGCAGAGAGGGGTGCCTCTGTCAGGTGACGAGGCCGACCAGCAAGTGGAGACTAGGGAGGAAAGTACTCCAGGCCGAAGGGGCAGGAGGCCAAGGGTCCTCGGGGACCACAGGGCCTGCCGGCTGCAAGGGGACGAGAGAGGAAGACTCAGGTCAGCAGCAGGCTGGTCAGAGCACTAGGGCCTCCCAGGTCACACAGCAGCTTGGAGCTCATGATCCAGGAGGGGGCAGTCACTGGAAGGTGTGGGGCAGGAAGGAGCCGTGGCTTCATCAGCTGCCAGGCGCTTGTAGCAGGAACACAGAAACACCTAAGAGGAGGCTGTCATGTAAGACAGCCAGGGCCACCCCACACCGGCGACATCCACTGTGAGCATCTGGAATGATTTCCTTCAGATGCTGATGACACCCTTCCCATGAAGTTAGGTTACATTTCCCGAGGACCACCATCTGATCATGTATACTCTTACCACCCAATCCTGTGTGTTGCTATTTGCTGTTCCATGAATGCACTCTGGGTTCCATCAGGCGGTCCCAAGTCCACACCAGTTAGTACAATGGGACCTTGCGAACAGCAAAAGAACAGAAAGGTTTTAAAACAGAATTAAAAAAAAAACTTTTAGCCGGGCTCGGTGGCTCAGCCTGTAATCCCGCGCCTTTGGGAGGCGGAGGTGCGTGGACTGCCTGAGCCTGCAGGTTCGAGACCCGTCTGGGCAGCGAGACCTCATCTCTACAATAAATCAAAAAATCAGCTGGGCATGGTAGCGCATGCCTGTAGTTCCAGCTACTCGGAAGGCTAAGGCGGAAGGATCGCCGGAGCCCAGCGGGTCGAGGCTGCGGTGGCCGGGAGCGGCCACTGCACTCCAGTCTGGGCGACTGAGTGAGACTCCAACTCAAAACAAAAAACAAAAAAAACCAAAACTTTTATTTTCAAGACCTATGGAACTCTACTTAAAGAAATCCATTCTGGAGTAGCGTGAAGAAGAGGAGGCAAGAATGACCCTCAGACTGAACCAAGCCCACATGCTGCTCCATCCCTGCGTCCGACACTTCAGTTCCAACGCTGTCACCGCCATGCCCACGAGAGAGGCTCAAGGGAATGAAATGCTGAAGGAGATAAAGGCAAGGTGAAGGACGAACCCCACAGAAGATCTGCAAGGTTGTCTGCTAAGCCTGCTCCTCCAAAGCCAGAGGCCAAGCCTAAGAAGGCCCCAGCTAAGAAGGGAGAGAAGGTACCCAAAGGGAAAAAGGGAAAAGCCGATGCCGGCAAGGAGGGGAATTACGCTGCAGAAAATGGAGATGCCCAGACAGACCAGGCACAGAAAGCTGAAGGTGCTGGAGACGCCAAGGGAAGTGTGTGCATTTTTGATAACTGTGTACTTCTGGTGACTGTACAATTTGAAATACTATTTTTTAAATCAAGTTTTATAAAAACGCAGAATTTTGTTCTACTTTTTTTTTTTTAAGCTATGTTGTTAGCACACAGAACACTTCATTGTTGATTTTTGGGAAAGAGGCATATGTCACTAACAGAATGTCTCCAAAGCTGGATTGATATGGGGAAAACACCTTTCCCTTCTAGTTTTAAGAGACTTCCTCTATGCTTCCAGGAGGAGGGATTCCTCGATGCTGACACACATAGTCACCTTGCTACAGATGCCTTGTGGTATGGAAAAACAAATTCATTTTTATGTCCTCTTCTCCCTCTCTGCCTTCAGCATAGACTTCATTCCCTTAAACCCAGATATCTGTTGGGACCTGGCTCCCAATAATTGGTTACTAGTATGTCTGTGATGCCAGCCCTCATTAGAGCAGCAGTTCTGTTTATATTGTGGATCTTCAGACAAATTCTGCCATTTTCTTTCTTTCTTTCTTTTTTTTTTTTGAGTTGGAGTCTCACTCTGTCCAGAGTGCAGTGGCATGCTGACAGCCACCCCAACATCGACCTGCTGGGCTCTGATGATCCTTCTGCCTAAGCCTTCCAAGTAACCAGAACTACAGGTGCGTGCTACCATGTCTGGCTAATTATTTTGAGTTATTGTAGAGATGAGGTCTCACCAAGTTGCCCAAGCTGGTCTAGAACCTGTGGGTTCAGGCAATCCACTCACCTCAGCCTCCCAAAGCACTGACTGAGCCACTGAGCCCAGTCAATTCTGCCATTTTCATTTCATTTCCTGAAAGTCAGGGTCGGCTTGTGAAAAGTTGTCAAACAACATGCTGTATGTGAAATGTACAATCCTCACTTCTAAACTTTCCGTGTTCAGAGTCTCACGTGAAAACTTCATTGGGTTTTATAATGGCTTTCTGATTTTGGTAGTCCATTAAAGAAGGGAGTTTGAAAGTTATTGTATACTGTTAAGAATGGTCTGCCCATGTCCTGCATGAAATACCATGGTTGTTTATGAAAAGTATCTTTAATAAAGCTGGGTACAGTCTGGCTTGGGGGGAAAAAAAAGAAATCCATTCTGCATAAAGTCCAGTCACCTTTAGTTTTGATTTCTCAGCTCCCCAAGGGCAGTGCCGGCCTGCTCAAGCACAGAGGTGCTCACTTCAGCCACACTTGGATCTGTGCTGCTCATGTGCTCACAGAAACGGTGTCAGGCCTTTATCTTAAACTCCCATGGGATGATGGTGATGGGGGGGCTCCCTCCCTTAGACAACACACCCTCCCCCTCCGCTTGCAGAGATGAGATTTCTTTGAGACAGAGAAAATAAGAGGAAGAGTGGAAAGGAAATTGCATACACTAGAGAAGTAATGAGGGGAAGAACACGCAGCGCCTTGGAGGCCATGCTAAGGCCCTAGACATCCTGCTGAACAAGACAGGAAGCAGCGAGGTTTGGAGAGGAGGCGTGGTGATTCCAAATGAATGTGGAAGCAGTCGCTCTGGCTGCTTCCTGCAGAGCAGATGGGCAGAAATGGGCTGGAGTGGAGGGAGAGACAAGCCTACCGGGCTACAACGACACAGGTGAGGATGGGCGTAACGCCCCACCCCAAAACAGCGGCCTTACACACAGCCCTTCCTGTTTCCTCCAACTGTGTGGACCAGCAGCTGGAGCCACGACCAGCTGGGCTGTTTTTCTACTAGCAGCATCACCTGGAGGCCGGAATGGGCGGAGCCTAAGATGTCTCCTTCACACAGCTAGGGGCTGGCTCTTGGCCGGGCCTCTCACTCAGGTCTCACCTGAACTCCCTGACCTAGTAAACTAGAATGTTTCAAAGCAGCTACACCAGAAGATGCATGGTGTCTGGAGGCCTGGGCCACAGAACTCACACATCACCACTTCTACCACATTCCACTGGTCAGAACAAATACAGGCCAGCCAGAAGCAAGGGGCAGGTGAACCACAACAGGTGGGTAAACAGACCACCTTCTGCCAGGAGGTGGTGCAAATCACCGTGGCTCTGTTTCTCATGGATCTCAACAAGCAGAGACCACAGGGGCATGATAACAGCAGTAGTGGTAGTGGTGAGAAGCAGCTGGATTTTAGAGTACTCGGTGACCAGCTTCACTGACTGACTGGATGGAGAATGACTTTTCCACCAAGCAGCTAGAAAGATCCAACTGTCATTTACTGAGCAAGGGTAGGAGGGGCAGGTTCAGGTGAGAAAAGAAGTCAAGAGTTTTGGGGTGGACATGTGAAGTCTGAGATGTCCAAGTGCAGACACCCAGCAGACGAACTCGAGTCTGGAGCTCGGCGCCTGGGTTTTGTGCTGCGAGGGGGCGCGGAGTCACTTTCATCCGCAGGACCGGGGCCCAGGCTCTTTTTCACAGAACTGGCCTGGGCTCCACGCTTCTGTGTTTCTTCCTCCTGCCTTTCTTGTCTTTCAGGAAAGCAGCGACACCCCTGGGAAAGTTCCATTTGTGTGAAAAAATACATAAAAGATTTTTCTGTACATTTGGACTTGGGGTTTTGTGTATACATATTTATAGAGCTCTCTCAGACTAGTCTGCCACGTGGTAACACACAAAATAATATCCAGACAGATTAGCTCACCAGTAGTCATGAAGAAAAAAACTTTTCTTCAAAAAGAGAAACTAAAAAAAGAGAAAGGTAGAATAACTGCAGAATTAAAACAAAGAGGTCTGTGGGCACTGTGTCTTTCAAGGATAAGTTATCTAGAAAATTACTACACTCCAGCATCTGAACACAGATAGGAAGCAATAAAAGTAATAAAACGTTTTAAAAAGTTATACTCACATTAACTATACTTTTTAAATACTTTTTTTTACTATGATTTTTACCTATACTCACTTTTCCTATACATATGCCAACCACTGAGGATTAGATTTAGAAAGAAAGACTTTTTAAAAAATAATGTCAGCCGGGCTCGGTGGCTCAGCCTGTAATCCCGCACCTTTGGGAGGCTGAGGTGAGTAAATTGCCTGAGCCCGCGGGTTCGAGACCCACCTGGGCAGCGAGACCTCATCTCTACAATAAATCAAAAAATCAGCCAGGCGTGGTAGCGCATGGCTGTAATTCCGGCTACTTGGAAGGCTGAGGTGGAAGATCGCCGGAGCCCCGCAGGTCGAGGCTGCGGTGGCCAGGAGCGGCCACTGCACTCCAGTCTGGGTGACAGAGTGAGACTCCAACTCAAAAAATAAATAAATAAAAATAAAATAAAAAATAAAAAACGTCAAGCATAAATTCAAAGAATTATTGTCTCATAATCCAAAACATAGAATAGTGGGCCAATAAACCATATCAAGACTGTGAAATATATATTTTGTGATCACAATCAATATCATAATTCTGGATGTTTGTGTGTCCTAACATTCAAAAGTGACTCAAGTGATTTTATGAGTACGATGCTACTCAATTCAACTTACATTAACTGAAAGCCTATTAGCACTATGCTCTCACAGTTTTCATACAAACACACACATGATCCAGTCATACTATACATCTTGGAAGCAGGCTCAGTACCTATGTAAATATGATATGAAAGTGCATACTTGTAATTTATATTCTCATCCAATGCACAAATGATGTGTGGAGACGCCCTAGAAATACATTCCTAAACAAAATGGTAAATATATTTTTAAAATAGAAAAATACGAATTAGAATGTGAAGAGTAAGGGAAGAAATACTAATCTGTACTATATGTGAACCTCAAAAACTAGGCTATGTAAAAGACACTACAAAAGATCACTTATTGCAGGATTCTATTGTTTCCTCTTTTAAAATGTGTCTTATGTCTCATGATAATCTTCTCTGTTTCCAATTTTTGTATATTTGCTGCTGAAAGCACATATGATTCCGTTTATATGAGATGCTCAGAAAAGGCATATGGAGACAACCTGGTTATCGGATGCCTTGGGCTGGGGGTAGGAAAGAAGATTCACTGTCAGTGGACTTGAGGGATCTTAATGTGGAGTTGGGAATGTTTGAAGAAAGGATGTTGTGATGACTATACAACTAAAAAACATTGCACTGTACATCTTTTTTTGAGTCAGAGTCTCACTCTGTTGCACAGGTTGAAGTGCAAAAGCACGCTCATGGCCACCGCAGCCTCAACTTGCTGGGCTCAGGCGATCCTTCCGCTGCAGCCTTCCAAGTAGCTGGAACCTCAGGAATGTGCCACCATGGCTGGCTAATTTTGTCTCACCATGTTGCTGAGGCTGGTCTCGAACCCCTGAGCCAAGGCAATCCTCTCACCTCCGCCTCCCAAAGTGCTGGGATTACAAGCTTGAGCCACTGCGCCCGGCCCTGCACTGTACATCTTAAGTGAGTGAATTTTATGGCATGCAAACCATGTCTTGATAAGGTTTTTTTAAAAACAAAGAAAAAGCCGGGCTCGGTGGCTCAGCC
>NW_007253946.1:932659-937178 GCF_000164805.1 Carlito syrichta
CAGGCGGGTCTCGAACTCGCGGGCTCAGGCAATCCACTCACCTCAGCCTCCCAAAGGCTCGGGATTACAGGCTGAGCCACCTGAGCAACCCAGCCCGGCTTATTTACATCTTTTAAAGAGATAACCAACTGTTTAAGCATAACAACAGCAACACAGTTTGAAGTTTATAACATATAAAATGTGAGACGTAAAGGCCAGGAGGGAAAGAATAGACGGACACTTTTATAAGGCACTATACATGAAAAGGTATATAACTTGAAGGTATTTTAGGGTTTATGTATGCCATAAACCCTAAAATAACCACTAAAATAATAAAAAGAACTACAGGTACTAAGCCAATAAAGGAGATAAAATGGAATCATTTTTTAAGCCAAAATTTAAAAAACATTGAAAAACTGATTAATTCAAAGAAAGGTAGAGGAAGAAAAGGGGAACAAAGAACAGAAGGTCAGACTAAAAAATAATTTGCAAATGACAGACTTAAACCTAACCATATCAATAATTACATGAAATGTAAACAGTCAAAACATCCCAATTAGAAGGCAGAGATTTTCAGACTGAATTTTTAAAAAAGCAAGACCCAAAAAGACTTACAAGAAACACATTTTAAATATAAATACAGAAACAGTTAAAAGGACAAAGAAAGATACACCTTGCTAACACTAATCAAAAGAAAGATTAGTGCACATGTTAATACTTGCCAAAGTAGATTTCAAGACAAACAATATCACCTGGGATAATAGTCATTTCATAATATTAAAGGGGCCAACTCATCAAGAGGACATAATAATCCTAAACATTTTAGCACCTAATTACAGAGATGCAAACTACATGAGGCAAAAACAGATAAATTACAAGGAGAAATAAATTCAGAATTATAGTCCTATCTCTTTCAATAATTGCGAGAACAAATAGAAAAGGAAGAATACAGATGACTTGAGCAACACTATCGATTTGCCTTAGCTGATATTTACAAAGCATTATGACATAGAATACTCCACCTAGCAACAAACAGCGTAACACACTGTGGAGTACAGAACGCATCTTCCTCAAGTACACATGGAGCATGTACACAAGGAACACCGCCCAGACAGGCCGCATGCTGGGTCATAAAGCCTGCACACATCTCAAAGGATTTAAGTCATACAGAGTATACTCTCTGACCGTTTCAAATTAATTACTGAATTTGAAATCAGTAACAGAAAGATATCCAGAAAATCCACAAATGGAAACGAAATAGCATACTTCTAAAATAATCCATGGGGGCCGGGCACAGTGACTCATACTTGTAATCCCAGCACTTTTGTAGGCTGAGGCAGGGATTGCTTGAGCCCAGGAGTTCAAGACCAGCCTGGGCAACATAGTAAGACCTCTTCTCTATTCTTAAAAAAATAGAAATAGAGGCTGGGCGCGGTGGCTCAAACCTGTAATCCCAGCACTTTGGGAGGCCAAGGTGAGAGGACTGCATGAGCCCATGGGTTCAAGAACAGAATGGGCAACTTGGTAAGACCTCACCTCTACAATAAATCAAAAAGTTAGCTGGGTGTAGTGGCGCGTGCTGCAGTTGGGCTACTTGGAAGGCTGAGGCAGAAGGATCGCCTGAACCCAGCAGGTAGAGGCTGTGGTGTCCATGAGCGTGCCACTGCACTCCAGCCTGGGCAACAGAGTGAGACTCCAACTCGGAAAAAAAAATATAGAAATAAAGATAAAAATAAAACTATTCATGGGGCAAGATGAAATCAAAAGTAAAATTAGAAAATAATTTGAATTGACCGAAAATGAAAACACAACATACCAAAATTGAAAGGAATACAACTAAAGTAATACTTACAGGTCAATTTATATGGCTTAGTACCTAAGAAAGGGTTCACATCAATGAACTCAGTTTAAGCTAGAAAAAAGAGCACATTAAACCCAAAGTAAAGGAAGAAAGGAAATATTAAAAGATCAGACAATAAGCCAATAAAATAGAAAAGATAAGTCAAAAAAATAAAAACCTGTTCTTTTGAGATCAACAAAACACTTGAAAACCACCTGTCAAGACAGTGTATCAGTGTTGGTGTTTTACGTTATTTACCTTGTCTCACTTTAAATTTGAAGAGGTTAATGAGATACAAGGAAGTATTAGATACACTCAGGGTTAGAATTCACTCTATATGTTTCCATCTGAAAAAATATAAAAGATATATCCACTCTTGGACAAACCACAGAGTTCTTCTGAGCAATAGTCTCCTCAGAAATGAAGGGATCCAGTGAGACCATCTCTAAAATCTCCTTAAGGTCTAAGATTCTCCACATGCCAAAGAAGAGATATACGACTACTTCCAACAGCTCCAACCGACCTGAATCACAGGCATTCTGATCCAACTCTGGGACCTGAATCAGCAATTTCCTCAAAACTAACCATCCTGACCAAAAAGAAAAGGCTGTTCAATCCACCCATTACTGAATTAATATCTTTAAATATCCGCCTTGGGGAAAAATCAAGGGGAATTCAGTCTAAGTTAAAAATCGAGGGCCAGTACTACTAATTAACCTCGACTTCTCTGACCACCCATGAGCGAGCTGGCCACCTCAGATGCACCCCTTCTTCCCCATTGTGTCCTCAGTCCTACACCCAGTGAAGGGGTTGGTGTGCACGCGTGAATAATCAGAAGGTGAGGAAGCTCTAAGGCTGGGGTGGAGTGAGGGTCTCTTGATCATGAACGATCTGTTCAAATGACCGAGAGGCCACCAGAGGCCCAGCCTGTCCACTGTGAGAGCTGTTTAGTAGCCTCTGCTGCTGCCTTTTGGGAGAAACCACCTCACGTAAACACTTCACAGACAGGACTCGGATCTGCCCGAGTGTCACCAGATCTGGGCAACCAAGCACCTTAGTCATTCATTGTACAGTGGTTAATCTTAACGGCAGGGTCTCTGGAACCCCTTGAGTTCCAGTTCTACTTCTACTGTTTACTAGCTCTATAGCCCTGGGCACATCACTTAGCCTTAAGGGAATCATTATGAAGATTAAATGAATTAATACATACATGTCAGTATATAATTATGATCCTCCTCTCCTTCTAGTTTGATAAAGAATATCAGAAGCTAAGAATTCTCTAAAAATTATTAAAACAGCACTTTAAGTAAAACTCACCCTTTCCTCAATTTCAAGTTCTATAAAGTAATGTATCTATACATTGCAGTGGGAGGGTCAATACTTATGAAAACAAATATCCATGAGTAGCTTAAAGGACAGCTTTTGTATGAGTAAACACACTTTCATGCTTGACTTTTCAATGGTCCAGTGACATTGCAGAGTTCCCAAATTCTCTCTGGTTAAAATCAGGTAACTTAGAAGTAAATACAGCATCCATGTGAGACTTGTTGCCACTGAGTAGTTTAAAATTCTACCAAGGATTGGGACTTAGATATTGGACAACGCTTTCCCTTAATGAAATCCTGGGGCGCAATCTTCACGGGATGGGCCCAAGGCCTGACCAAGTGCTCTCCCTCTATGGAGCAACTGCAGCTGCACGGAATCTCGTGGCTCTCTCAAAAGTTACCTGGAAGGGTGGAAAGATGAGGGTCACATTCCAACCTAACCACAGGTCTCACTTATTCATCCCCAGACGCCAGGCTGAGACCCTGGAGAGCTAGAGGAGAGGGTGCAGGGAGCAACCCCCTGGCTCCCCAGCACACAGCCCTTCTCGTCCAGGTTCACTGCCCTTTCTTACTGGAAGGGGTGGGAGAAGTCTGGGGCAACCTAAGGCTTTTCACAGCATCTTTGACCTTTGATGTTTTTGCAAAAGCCACTCATAGGCTAGGTGTGCAACCTCAATATAAATCCTTCAGCTTTACTTCAAAACCACTATGGGAAACCGAGCGGGTGGAGATAATCTTAGACAGAATAAGAATGATGCAGTTTTTGGAATAGGGCCCCTTCAGAGAAAATAAGAAAACAAAGAAGGGACCTTCACAAGTCCATGAGAAGCCTGCGACCTCTCTCACTTTCTGGAAGGAGCCTCAAGAAATACGCACATCCAGCCATTCTAACTAACTCAGACATCATTTTTTTCTTTACTCGTTCCTTCCTTGAAGCTCATCACACATCATTTTTAACCAACACTTGGTACCCAAGAGGCTGAGACTAAACGGGCACACGCAGAACCCCGACAGCCTTCAGAAACGTGGGCCACAAGGGGCTGACTCTGGCCCACTGCGGTACTGCGCTCCTCAAAATCACACGGAGCGGAGACGTCCTCCTAAGGGTGGATGTTTTGGCTTAATCTACCCTAAGACTTCTTCCTCTTCCACGGAGAGAGCTCGGTGGAGACAGCACCGATTCCGGACGGACCCAGGCCTGGACCCCGCCTCCCCGCAGGGGGCGGCGCGGGTTCCTCCGACCCGCAACTCCGGTCCCGCTCGGGCTCTTCTTCCCGGGGCGATCGCGGCCCCGCGGACTCGGCGGGCTGGGTCCGAGCGCCCCGCAGACAGGGTGGGCCGGGCCTGGGGCTGCGGCGAGACCGTCCCGAACGCC
>NW_007253946.1:937382-937867 GCF_000164805.1 Carlito syrichta
CGGGGGAGAACCGGGTGTCAGGGACCCCCGGGGGACGGACGGGCCGAGAGCACGGCGACCCGCCCGGAGACTAGAGACGCGCACACCGGCCGGCAGCGCTCGAGGTGGGGATGCTCGGTCCGGGCGCCGCCCACCCGTCCTACCCCGTCCGGCACGCGCCGCAGACGGACCCCAGTCTCCGTCCCCGCGGCGGCCGCAGGCGCAGATGCCCCGGCCTTAGGCCCCTCGGCCACGGCGACCGAGGCCGGGTCCGCACCCGCTCCGGCCTCCGGCGTGCCGGAACCAGGAAGCCGCGGCCTCGGGCCCACCCGGGCCACCCCGGGGGGACACTGTGGCGGGCCGCTTCCGCCGCGAGCCCGCCCCCCAGTACTCACACACGCACAGCTCCACCACGTACGCGTAGTAGGACCACGCGACCACGAAGGCGATGAAAAGCACCGGCACCCAGCCCACCGCGCGCTGGCAGCAGCGCCACAGCGTCCAGG
>NW_007253946.1:938453-954378 GCF_000164805.1 Carlito syrichta
GAAGACAGAACCGGCGGGAGCCCGCGATTCAGGCTGGAAGTCAGGACCCTTCCGGCAGTCAAATTGGAGACGGAGTGGTGGCCCGCACGCGGGGCCTCCCGCCTGCCATACCAGCATTTCGGGAGGCAGGGGCGAGAGGACTGCCTGAGCCCAGGGGTTCCAGACCGGCCTGGGCAACATGGCAAGACCTGATCTCTACGATCAATCAAAAAAATTAGCCAGGCGTGGTGGCACGTGCCTGCAGCCCCAGCTACTTGGGCGGCTGAGGCGTCAGGATCACCTTAGCCCAGCAAGTCGAGGCTGCGGTGGCCATGAGCCTGCCACTGCACTCCAGCCTGGGTGACAGAGACTGACTAAAAAAAAAAAAAAATTGAGTTGTGAGAAGGAGGGCATGTAAACAGCCCTCTGGCTGCCCCCCAAACAGCCACTGACATTTCAAGAATGTACTTACAACTGGAGGTTGCTAAGCAATGGCGCTAATCATAATAGAACCTGGACGCATCACTGTGAAGACTTCATCACACAAGGTCAGAAGCATGACAGGGGACCCCGGACAGCACTCTCAGGACCAGGCCCTGCGACCAGCATGCCAGTGTTGGCTGGGATGAGTTTAATTCACCTCTGCTCACCAAAGTTTCCATGAAGACTTCCCATTTTGTAGTGTGATCTGTAATGGAGTAACAGCAAGTCATATCTAAACACTACACATTGCTGGAAGCAGTGAAGCATTTGTAAGATGGCCTGTTCGCACCGATTTTGTGCCTTCGTTGTTTTCATGTAATATCTTCTATGTAACATTGTAGAATTTAACCTCCCTGAAATGTGGTTTCTCTTTCTGTATGATAGGGATAATAATACCTTCCCTCCTTCCTTTTTTTTTTGTTTTTTTTTCTTTTCGAGTCAGGGTCTCACTTGCCCAGGCTGGAGTGCAGTGGCATGATCGTGACTCACTGCAGTCTTGACCTCCTGGGCTCAGGTGATCCTTCCGCCTCAGTCTCCTGAGTAGCTGGGACTACAGGTGCCACCAAACCTGGCTGACTTTTTTGTGGAGATGAGGTCTTGCTGTGTTGCCCAGGCTGGTCTCAAACTCCTAAGTTCAAGCAATCCTCCTGCCTCAGTCTCACAAAGTGCTGGGATTACAGGTGTGAACCACCATCGCTGGCTCTTTCTTTTTTAAAAGATGTGTTCTCGCTGGATCACCCAGGCTGGAGTGCAGTGGTAGGATCGTAGCTCCATTGCAGCCTTGAACTCCTGGGCTCAGGATCCTTCTCCCTCAGCCTCTCAAATAGCTGGGACTACAAATGCATGCCGCCATGTCCCAGTTTTGTGTCTTAAAAGTCATATTATCAGTGGCAATGTTGACACCAGGTTCAGAGCATTAAAGTGGATCAAACTCAGTTTGTTTTCCAAAGCAGCTACTGAGGAAGGTTAGACCTCAGGATGGACTCTGGATCGACTTGGAGGAACATAAAACCCTCTCTTCTCCTAAAGCCCTCTCTTCTCCTGCTGTCTTTTTATACATCAAATCATTCCACTGAAACTCAGCACGGACTTCACATCCCACACATGCTCAATGTCAGCTGGAAATGATTTGCTATGCCGTTTGTTCATAATACTCATACGAACCATGAAAACCACTATTCTATGAGTTAGGGCTGCTGTCACATAGCACCACAAAACCAGGGGCTCAGAACAAAAAACTGTATGACCTTGCCGGCCAGGAGGCCAAAAGCCCTAACTCAAGGCGCTGGCAAGGCCGTGGTCCTCTTGAACCCTGTGGCAAGAACTCTGCCTTGCTTCTGGCGAGCGTCTGTGGGGCTATCAGTCCTGGGTGTTCCCTGGCTCGTGGTGGCTCACTGCCATCTCTGCCCTGCCGTGGGGGGCATCTCCCTTCCTGTGTCTGTCACCACTTCTTCTCATAGTGGGGTTGAGGGTCTATCCTATGCTAGCACGACCTCATCTTAGCGAATCAGCTTTACAATTAACCTGCTTCCACGTAAGGTCACGTTCTGAGTTACTTGGGGAGGGGCACAATTTAGCACATAACACACATAAACAATCTTGATGCTGAGTCACCGGGCGTACTGCCTTGTAAGAGGCTGAAGGGAGAAAGTATTTCTTGCACATTCTGTTTCCCCCACAATGTCTTGCAAGTAGGAAATAGTAAGAAACTGCTGACTGGACATGGGAAGGTTTCTATTGTTACCCTGCTATCCTGAATATTGTGACGTTACCAACCAGACCACATTAGTTTCTGATTTCTAGGTGACCACAACATGTTCTAAGGAGATACCGACTCTTACATGAGATCCTGAAAACATTTGATGTATTTCCTTGTCCTAAAGTCATTTCAGAGAGGACACATTTTCAAGGAGGTGATAACGTGTATTCTTTGGGGAATGTTTCTATCTTAAATGGCTACAGACATGACTCAGTGAGTGTTCCTTCGCCTGTAAGAACAGGAGCCAGCATCTCAACCCCTCCTCCCTTTCCCAGGCTGGCCTGTGGATTTCACTCCTTTTTTGCTGCTGACTGTGACAACAGAGAATCATTTAAAGATCTTAGGCAGGGTCAGGCCCAGTGGCTTACACTTGGAACCCCAGCACTTTGGGAGGCTGAGACAGGAGGACGGTCTGAGCTCATGGAACTGTGTAGACAGCAGATAGAGGTAAGAAAAGAGTGAAGAGGAAAGCCAACGACTCAAAAACTCAAAATCAAACCACAATTCCAAAACACATCAAGAAACCCAATAAGTGCAGCAAATAAAAATCAATAATCAGAACTTGAGTTCATTCAAAATAAAATTAATTAGATTTTAAACACATGTTTGGTATGCATGTACAGGGAGGTAATGAAGGAATAACGTCCATCTAAACAGAGCACAACTGCCGGGTGCAGTGGCTCATGTCTGTCACCCTAGCACTTTGGGAGGTGGAGGTGAGAGGATTGCCTGAGCTCGCAGGTTCAAGACCTGCCTGGGCAACTTGGTGAGACCTCATCTCTACAATAAATCAAAAAATTCGCCAGTTGTGGCGGTACATGCCTGTAGTTCCAGCTACTTGGGAGGCTGAAGTGGAAGGATCGTCTGAGCCCAGCAGGTCGAGGCTGCAGTGGCTGTGAGTGTGCTACTGCCCTCCAGTGTGGGGGACAGTGAGAATCCAACTCAAAAAAAAAAAGAGAGCACAACCTGTTTCCATCGGACAACAAACAAATGCATAGACAGAAATGGAGAAAGCAGGATAATTTGAAAAACAGCTACTCAGAAATCTTCAATATAAGAAAACATTGTTAGCCGGGCTCGGTGGCTCAGCCTGTAATCCCGCACCTTTGGGAGGCTGAGGTGAGTGGATTGCCTGAGCCCACGGGTTCGAGACCCGCCTGGACAGCTTGGTGAGACCTCATCTCTACAATAAATCAAAAAATCAGCCAGGTGTGGTAGCGCACGCCTGTAGTTCCAGCTACTTGGAAGGCTGAGGTGGAAGGATCGCCGGAGCCCAGCAGGTCGAGGCTGTGGTGGCTGGGAGCGGCCACTGCACTCCAGTCTGGGCGACAGAGTGAGACTCCAACTCAAAAAAAAAAAAAAAAAAGAAAAGAAAACATTGTTGTCAAAAACTGAGTAGAATAAATTCGAATCTGGGCGCTGTGGAGGGACACAGCAGTCCAGCCCACCTCTTGCTTCCTGCTGCAGTGGGGAAGAGTCTTCCTACGCAGCCCTTTGAACAAGTCAACCCATCGAGGGGCAGGCAGGAACACGCAAAGGCTGTGTTGTCCTATGGGTACCAAACTCTGACCTGTTAACTTCTCATCCAAATTCCTAACTAAAGGACTTGGGGAGTCATGCCTTAGAAGACTCACCAGACAGGTTTAATTAACCCCATATGAAAAAGCTAGCTTTCCAGCCTGTCTGGCATAATATCACACATTGGGTAAAGAAGGAACTCAGAGTATTTTATGTCCTGGGGACTCCAGGGCGAGCACCTTTGCACCTTTTAAGACGCTCACCCACTCCTCCCTCTGAAGTCGGTCACCCATGAGGTTTCATCCACATCTTGAGAAACTTGACCCCCTCCTCATTCCTCAAGCTGTCCCCTTATTGCAATGCTCCACGGATTCCAGAATTCCTTAGATAAGAGCCTGACTCTTGCTGCTGATTGGCCAGTCAAGAAATCTTTGCATCCACCTGTAGCCTGTAAGTACCCTCTCCCCCGAGAGATACTCTACCTTCCCAGGCCCAACCGGTGTAAATCTCACGTATATTGGTGTGTGGTTTTCTGTACCTGCTGTTTTCCCAAGACCTATACAACTCAACCACCTCAGACGCAGGCTCTCAAGACCTCGTGGGGCTGTGTCCCAGGCCTGGTCACTCACTTGGCTCAGAATAAACCTCTTCAAACATGTTTGACTGAACTTGGAATTTTTCCATCATCATCAGGACACGATCCCCCCTCTCCAGAGGACATCTTGGCATTTGAGGAAACAGCAGAGGCAAAAGGTCTCCTGGTCCACCCTCTCCAAGCAGGCCATGAAAGAATTTTCTCGCTTTCCTTTGAAGCTGGGCATAAGACCCTTGTTCAAGAAGTACTCTCCCCACCTGGAGGTATAGCCTTGAAGACAGAGATTCCACAAGAATCTGAACAGGCTTTGCTAAATTCCCCCAGTTTATCACCCTTAGATCGGCCCCCTTGTCTTCTGATCACCATTCTACATGACAGGCTGTGAAATACATGTTACCCCGGTTTCCTTGGGTCTTCTTTTCTAAAGGCACCTGTGTCATATAAACTCTAAACAAATGTATATGCTTCTCTCTTGTTGATTTCGCCTTTCATTACAGGTGCCTCAGCCCTAAAATTTGCCTGGGTGAGAAACCTTCTGTCCCCTACTCCATGACAGTTCAAATGTTCTCTGAGAGCTTGGGAAAGGCTGTGTCTGTAGGTGCAAATGAGTCAGGGGAGCTGCAAGTCTCTGGTGATGCACTTGGGAGGAGGAGCAGGGACAGGCTCTGCTGGGGTGGGGGAAGAGAAGGGCCCAGCACCATTCAGGAAGCAGGGCCTGGCCTGCGGCCCACACCAGGCTCGGCCCCTTCCTCTGGCCTTCTCCAGTCTGGCACTGCCACGCTCCCCTGGGTCGGCCAGCAGCTGCCTCTCGCTGCCCCCCCCACCCCCCCCCCCCGCCTGCTCTGGCCTTCCTCACCAGCAACGACACGGGCTGATAACCTGCTCCTCGCCTGCACTGCTCTCAGCTCCCGGGCCTGTGGGCTCTTCCTGGCTCGGTGGGCCTCCACCCCGTGGTGAGGGTGAGCCTCTAGAGACCAGCTTTGCTTAACGCACTGGGATGGTCTGAACGATGTTGAACAAGGCCTCGGAGGCCCGGCACCTCCCTGGGCCCTCATCCCACTGCCCTTCCTCACAGCTCCAGGCCCCAAGGTGACCTTTCTCCGGGGACCTCAGTGCGGGCTTGCCCAGGTCTCTGCTCCTTCTGGACGCTGGGCCCTTCCTCTCACCCAGGACTCCTGCCGTCCTTGCCTGGCCTCCCCCTGAGCAAGGGGGTCCATATGTGGGCGCTGAGTTGACCTCTCGTCTCCAGCTGAGACTCTGCTGGATGTAAAGACAGCATCCTACCAGTTGTCCCTTCCAGCGCAGACACAACGGGCCACAGCAGAGACAGGTTCTGGCAATTGGGGGAAGGTGGTTTCTTTCTTTTTTGTACCTTTTTATTTTGAAGTGGTTTTCGATTTACAGAAGGAAGATGGTCCAGGGAGTTCCTGTACACCTCCTTCCGCTTCTCAAGTGCTGCTTCACACACTGGTGCCTCAGCCTCAGACTTGATGGATTTCACCAGTGTCTCCACCAGTGTCTTTGTCCTGTTCCAGGTCTCATGCTGTGTTTGGTCGTCAGCTCTTCTTTTTTTTTTGTTTTTTTTTTCTTTTTTGAGTCGGAGTCTGGAGGGCAGACTGTCGCCCAGACTGGAGGGCAGTGGCCGCTCCCGGCCACCGCAGCTTCGACCTGCTGGGCTCCGGCGATCCTTCTGCCTCAGCCTTCCGAGTAGCTGGAATTACAGGCATGTGCTACCACGCCCGGCTGATTTTTTGATTTATTGTAGAGATGAGGTCTCGCCAAGTTGCCTAGGCGGGTCTCGAACCCGTGGGCTCAGGCAATCCACTCACCTCAGCCTCCCAAGGCGTGGGATTACAGGCTGAGCCACCGAGCCCGGCTTGTCCGCTCTTCTTAGTCTCTTCCAGTCTCTGGCTGGTTTTACATGAAAAATGCTTTTGAAAAGTACTGACCAGAGGCAGGGAAAGACAAACACGGCCTGTTAGCACTTTTCTGTGGAAGCTGAAACAATGGAACCCACAGAAGCAGAGTAGAAAGGTGGCTCCCAGGGTGGAATGGGGACTCGGGGAGATGGCAGTTCAAGGGTACAGAGGTTCAGTTAGACCCAGCAGGAGCTTCAGTGATCTATCGCACAGCAGGGTGACTGTCGCTAATGACAGTGTGCTGTGGATTTTAGGGGTCCATTTCAAAAATTCTCACCACAAAAGATGGTAAATCTTTAGGTGATGGATATGTTAATTAGCTTGTTTGAATCATTCCAGTTTGTATACATATATCATAACATCGCTTTGTACTGCATAAATATATATAATTATATTTTGTCAGTTTATTATAAAAAGAAAAGATTTTAAAGACTTCTCAAAAGCCCAGATTCTTTTAGTAAAAATGCTTTCTTCCATTGTTGAAAAGAATGTTCATGCCAGGCATAGTGGCTCACGCCTGTTGTCCCAGCACTTTGGGAGGCAGAGGTGAGAGGACTGCCTGAGCTCATGAGTTTGAGACCAGCCTGTGCAACATGATGAGACCTCGTCTCTACAATAAATTTTTAAAAAGTAGCTGGCATGGAGGTTCACCTGTGGTTCCAGCTATTTAGAAAGCTGAGGTGGAAGGATCGCCTGAGTGCAGCAGGTCAAGGCTGTGGAGGCCGTGAGCATGCCACTACACTCCAGCCTGGACGACAGAGTGAGACTCTGACTCAAAAAAAAAAAAAAAAAAATCATAAAAATTAGCCAGGTGTGGTGGCACATGGCTGTAGTTCCAGCTATTTGGAAGACTAAGGCAGAAGGATCACCTGAGCCCAGCAGGCTGAGGCTGTGGTGGCCATGAGCATGCCATTGCACTCCAGCCTGGGTGACAGTGAGACTCTGACTCAAAAAAAAAAAGAAAGAAAGAAAAGAATGTCCAGTCTGGGAAACATAGTGAGACCTCATCTCTACCAAAAAAAAAAAAAAAATGAGGTGTGGTGGCACACACCTGTCGTCTCAGCTCCTTGGAGGCCGAAGTAGGAGGAGCCCTTGAGCCTAGGAGGTCAAGGCTTCCGTGTGCTGTGATCATGCCACTGCTCTCCAGCCTGGGTGACAGAGCGAGAACATGTCTCAAAAAAAAAAATAATAAAAGAAAATAAAAGAATGAGCTGTAATAAGAGTAAAAGAACCGTTGTTTTTTGAGGGGGGAAGAAAAGTACTGGCCGTGTATTTTGCAGAATGTGCCTGAACTCGGGTTTGTTTGAGGTTTTCTCCTGATGATGCTGACCTTGACCACTCGGTTAAGGTACTGTCTCCACCGCAAAGTCACACGTTTCCTTTCCCTGCCCTCTTCTTAAGTCCAGTCACACTCAACAGGAGAGGATTTAAGTTCCACGTCCTAGAGAGAGGAATATCCAAGAATATATTCAACCGTCACAGCAATGATATGTATTTAGGAAGAGGGTACGCTGAGGCTAGGTAGTTTTCCCCATTAACTTTAGTGTCATCATGGACTTGACTGCAGCATGGCTGCTTCTCTTTCTTCTTTGCATGGTTATCTAATGACCTGAAATGCAGCTAATGAAGACAGCTTAGCAATTTTGCCGTCATGGTGGGCGGCATGTTCCCAACCTGCCTGAGTTTCTGGTTTGGCTAGATTTCTTGATTCTGCACTTCTGGAAGTCTGTCCCCAGAAAGCTTCCTGGCCACTGCTCATGGGTCAGTCCAGGCATTTACTCCTGATGGGGAAGTCCGGGCAACATTGATGTCACGAGTCACGTGGGAGGCAAGGTGTTCCATGACCCGGGAAGGGCAGGTTTTTAGGAAACTGTGCCGCTGCACGCAATCAATTGTTGTGTGTCTCTTTAAGGTCACTGTGGACTGAGAACAAGTTCCTGCTGAACAAGGACAGAGTGACACGTCCTTCAGGACGCTGAGGGACAATTGCCAGGCTTGGGTGCATGGGGCTGGGAGCCTGCACTCAGAGCAGCCTTGGTAGGCAGGAAGCCTGTGTTGAATCCCGTGTGACATACATGGGTACTTCTACATGTGAGTATGTAACAGGAAACTGCCTCTTTCCCTAGACTGGAAGCTTTTGAAAGGGGAGCCTGGTTCTGTTTTGCTTACCACTGTGGGTTCTGTTTTGCTTATTATTGTGGTCCCAGCACACTGCTAGGCACGTAAAGGACACTAAATCATTTTTTGTTCTTTTTGAGTAGGAGTCTCTGTCTCCCAGGCTGGAGTGCAGTGGCATGCTCACGGCCACTGCAGCCTTGACCTGCTGGGCTCAGGCGATCCTTCCACTTCAGTCTTCCAAGTAATTAGAATCACAGGTGCCACCGTGCTCCTCTAATTTTCTGATTTATTGTAGAGATGAGGTCTTGCCATGTTGCCCAGGTGGGTCTCAAACTCCTGGGTTCAGGCAATCTTCTCACCTCCACCTCCCAAAGGACTAGGCATGAACCACCGTGCCTGGCCACTAAATCATATCAATTGAACGAATGACTGACAAGTACTTTGGAATTCGAAATGTCCATGACTTCCCTACGATTTTCTCAACCTTCCTGTAACTTCAGTCACAGAAGCCGTGTTGCATGTGGCAGTGATCTTCTCTGGTGATATTAGAATAGGGTCATAATTTAATTACATTATTAGGGAAAAAGATATTTGTGGATTAGCATAGGGATTGGACTGTGCTGTAGAACATAGTTAAGGACAAGTTGACTTTGGAGTCTAAACAGCTTTAAGGGCATGGGAAAAATAAAGATTGTAGAGTCGAGGCTATTTGGGTTCAAATCCCGGCTTTAATATTCATTACCTCTGTAATAGACTAGAATTTAACCAGCCTCACTGAGACTCAGTAATGGAGATAGAGGATCTTTCTCACAGCATTTTTTGTGAGGATTAGAAGACATTTTATCTATAGTGTATGTAGATATAGGCATACATATAGTATATGTATGAACTATATACATATGTACCCATATGTGTATATATGTGCACTTTTATACACACACGTAGATAGAGATATTTGAACATATATGTTTATCTATCATATATATGTTTATCTAACATATATGTTTATATATGTTTATCATGTACCTATTATCTGTCTACCATCTATCATCTATTTATCATCCATTCATTTAGCCATCATCTCCCTGTTCATCTATCTGTCCATCTACTGATCTATCCACCATCTAGCTATATCATCTGTCTATCTAATCTGTTTGCCCATCTATCATCTGTTTATCCATTATCTATCTATATCATCACCGATATCTATTGCTCTATCCATCTATCTAGATCTATGTTCTATCTATCTAGCCATCATCTACTTATCTGTCTATCCATTATCTAACGGTCTAGCCATCATTTGTCTGTCATTTGTCTGTCTACTATCTACCATCTATTTATCATTAATTCATCTGTCCATCATCTATCATTTATCTATCTACTATCTATATCTCTATCCATCTATATCTATCCATCGTCTATTTATCCATCTGTCCATCTCTCTCTGCCTATCCAGCTGTCCATCTGTCTGTCCGTCCATCCTTCCATCCTGTGATCTATAACCATGTCAAGCATTCCAAGAGAGGAAACTGAGTGGGAGAGGGTTCATGGGTGTGTTGGAGAGCTGGAGAAGAAGAGGGGACTTGGGTGACACAGAGAAAGCTAGTGCCTGAAGCAGCTGCCGGAGGAGGAGGAGACTGGGGGTATTAGACTCTCGAAGCTGAAAGAAAGGTCCTGCCATGTGTGCAGAGGGGCGCCTGGTGCCTGGGTGGGGGCCAGAGGACACAATGGGGCTGCTTCTGGGAGTGCAAAACAAAACACCGGAGACTGGTACCAGCGGCCGCCGGGACAAGAGCCGAGGCTGCAGATGCAAACAACCCTAGCAGGATGCAGGCAGGGGCCAGTCTCCCCCCTCAGCCGCCGACCCCTCTGCCGCCCAGCTGGAGCCAGTACCCTGCCAGCAAGCCAAGGGGAACCCGGCCATGCAGGGCCCCAGATCGTCCCACATCACAAAGCCGGCGCGTGTGTGAGGGCGGGCTGGGAAGGGACAGTATGCAGTGGCCTGCAGAGCCCGTCCCCTCACCTGCTCATGTGTCATTGCAACTCCTGAGCGCAGTGGTGCAAGGTTGGGCTCCAGCAATCCTTTTGCCTCAGCCTTCCAAACTGCAGTCTGGGGCAGGACGTCCACGTGGCTTCCGTTTTTATTATCCAGATGATGTTGCAATGAATTTGCCTTTAATTCTCTTCGGGTCATAACATTTTGTAGCCAGGGTGAGCTCCCACAATCTTCTGCAAAGCATTAAAGCAGTTGTTAATATGTATCACATAAATCGAATGTTTTTTTTGGTTGTGTTTTTGAGTCAGAGTCGCCCTCCGTAGCCCAGGCTGGAGTGCAGGGGCATGTTCAAGCCCACTGCAGCCTGTACCTGCTGGACTCAGGGGATCCTCCTGCCTCAGCCTTCCAAGTGGCTGGGAATATAGATGTGCACCACCATGCCTGGCTAAGTTTTGATTTATTATAGAGACGAGGTCTTGCCAAGTTGCCCAGGCTGGTCTCAGACCCCTGGGCTCAGGCAATCCTCTTGCCTCCGCCTCCCAGACTGCTGGGATGACGGGCGTGAGCCACCACTCCAGGCTCAAATAGAATGTTTACATTTCATACAAACCCAGGAAGTGTATTATAAGCAAGCCGGTCCCAGAAGAGTGCACTGGCCAGAGCTTGGTACCGACGATGCTGAGGGAAGAGCTTGGCCGGGGACCGTGCGTTGCCTGAGACCGTCTTCATGGGGCTTGATGAGAGTGACTGACAGGTACAGCAGGTACCCGTGGGGAAGGAAGGAAGTGTCGGCGCGTTCCCCCTCAGAACTGGTCCACGCCCAGCAGGGACAGGTCAGCCCAGAGGCCCCAGACCCTCTCTCGCAACATATGGGTCCCCGCTGAGACAGCTGTCATTTTCTATCTTCCTTGTCTTGTCCTTGTTTTTTCGGTGAAGGCCATGCTTGGCTGCAAGGGACATAAAACAATTTTGGAAAGGCAAAGGCGCCATCTTGTGGAATGCGGTGTTTCACTCTTATTTTAAATCCGCAGTCCCGCTGTCCCGCGGTGGGCTCTCTTTAAGTCTTCCTGCAGTTCATCCTTGCCACCCTGGCGTCGACCCGCCGGGCTCCGGCGATCCTTCCCCCTCGGCCTTCCAAGTAGCTGGAACTGCAGGCATGCACTTCTATGTCTAGCTAATTTTTGATTTATTGTGGAGACGAGGTCTCGCCAGTTTGCCCGGGCTGGTCTCGAACCCGCGGGCTCAGGCAATCCCCTCACCTTGGCTTCTCAAAGTGCTGGGATTACAGGCTTGAGCCACCGCGCCTACTCCCCCCACCTTTATTTTGAGTTGGAGTCTCAATCCGTCGCTGAGGCTGGAGTGCAGTGGCACGCTCATGGCCACCCCAGCGTTGACTGGCTGGGTTCAGGTGATCCTTCCGCCTCAGCCTTTCAAGTACCCAGAAACTACAGGCGAGCTACCATGCCCAGCTAAATTTTTGATTTATTGTAGAGATGAGGTCTCGCCAAGTTGCCCAGGCTGTTCTCGAGCCTGTGGGCTCAGGCAATCCCCTCACCTCGGCTTCCCAAAGTGCTGAGCTTACAGGCTTGAGCCACTGCGCCTGGTCTTTTTTTTTTTGCATTGAAGTCTCAATCTGTCACCCTGGTTCATGGTCATTGTAGCCTAGATCTGCTGGGCTCAGACAATCCTTCTACCTCAGCGTCCTGAGTAGCTGGGGCTACAAGTACACACTACCACGTCCAGCTAATTTTTTGATTTATTGTAAGGACAAGGTCTCGCCAAGTTGTCCAGGCTGGTCGACTACAGGTACATGCCACCATGGCCGGCTGATTTTTTGATTTATTGTAGAGACAAGGTCTCACCAAATTGCCCAGGCTGATCTCAAATCCCTGGGCGTAGGCAATCCTCTCACCTTGGCCTCCCAAAATGCTAGGATTACAGGCGTGAGTCACTGCACCCAGCTACAATGATTATTAAGCTAACTATGAACTAAGAGGGTGGGCTGCAGGTGTCTGCATCACAAGTTTTGATGACCATCTCTCACACTTCTAAGGTCACAAGGATCTTGTAAATAATTAAAGTTATAGTCAATCTAGATTTGAGCTTTGCTTAGAACATCATGTCTGCGTTTTGGGTAATTCTCTATTGTTGCTGTGATTTACTGCCCTAGTAAATCCACATTTCAGCCTGCAGGGTGGTTAGGTCTCTGTACCTGGTCTGTCAGTGAAGGCCCTGTATCAAAAGAAAGATGTCTGAGCTCTTACCCTATTTTAATTTAGAGCTGCCTACAAGAAACGTCTTTCTCCATGTCTAACCTGCACTGAATAACCTGCCTCAGAGCCAGGTAGGAACAGAAACTTGCACGCTCAGAGGAGGCCTCCTGGTCTCTCAAGTGCTGCCCTCAGTCCCCTGCCTCTTATGTGGCAGGCATTGAACTTGACACTGTGATGTGAACTTTTTTTTTTTTTTTTTTTGAGTTGGAGTCTCACTCTGTCGCCCAGACTGGAGTGCAGTGGACGCTCCCGGCCACCGCAGCCTCGACCTGCTGGGCTCCGGCGATCCTTCCGCCTCAGCCTTCCCAGTAGCCGGAATTACAGGCGTGCGCTACCACGCTCGACTGATTTTTTGTAGAGATGAGGTCTCGCTGCCCAGGCGGGTCTCGAACCCGCGGGCTCAGGCAATCCACTCACCTCAGCCTCCCAAAGGGGCGGGATTACAGGCTGAGCCACCGAGCCCGGCTGTGATGTGAACTTTTAAAGAGATGTCCTGATATTCCCTGGTGAAGTTCAAGGCCAACTGGGAAGTCAGAGTTTAGTGAAAATAAGCACACAGATATGTAGACAAAGGCATGGGTACAGGTGAGATTGAGGACATTGCTTATCCTCCTCGCTGGGTGTAAACCGACATCAACACCACCTGGATGTCATAGAAGACAGGAGACAGCAGGGCGTGGTGGCTCACACCCACCTATCATCCCAGCCCTTAGGGAGGCAGAGGCAAGAGGATTGCCTGAGCCCAGAGATTTGAGGTCAGCCTGGGCAACTTGGTGAGACCTTGTCTCTATGATAAATCAAAAAATTAGCCGGCCATGGTGGTGTGTGCCTGTAGTTCCAGCTACTTGGAAGACCGAGGTGGGAGGATCAACTGAGCCCAGTAGGTCAAGGCTGTGGTGAGCCGTGATTGTGCCACTGCACTCTGGCGTGGATGACAGCGAGACTGACTCAAAAAAAAAAAACAAAACAACCAAACTGTAAAAGTCTATAAAGCTTCTTGTCAATGGCAAGTGCGTGGTCTTTCTCTTAAGATGCCTGTGCCCCTTGGATGTGCCTCTTTCTCGCTAATACGTTTTGTCTTAAACTAGACTTTGGATTCGCTCTGAAATTCTATTCTGCGTCAAGAGAAGCCATGGAGCACCACACTGCACCCCGCCCGGCATCGTCTCCGCTTAGTTTGACTATTCCATGTGTGCCCTTGATGTTGGACCTGGGCTTCTTTGGCATGATATGGGCACAGAGTGGGAGTTTGGAGACCTGCCCAGGTGCCAGCACTGTGCAGTGGGCACTGGTTTCTCTCATGCAGCAGGGGTGAGGGGTGGCAGGAATTGGGGTGTTTATGAGCTCAGAAGAAAACCTGGGACTCCAGGGGCTGCCAGCCAAGAGTTCTTCTCTACCCTCCAAGATCCCTGCTACCTCACTACTTGGCCCATGACACAGGGAAACACGCCCCGAGAACAAAAGACATGAATTGAGTTAAAATCTGCTGCTGAGCTGGGCGTGGTGACTCACACCTGCAATCCCAGCACTTTGGGAGGCAGAGGAGAGAGGACTGCCAGAGCCTAGGGGTTCGAGACCAGCCTGGAAAACTTGGTGAGACCTCATCTCTACAATAAACCAAAAAAAAAAAAAATCAGCCAAGCATGGTGGTGTGTACCTGTAGTTGCAACTACTTGGAAGGCTGAGGTGGAAGAATCACCTGAACCCAGCAGGTTGAGGCTGCGGTGGCCATGAGTGTGACACTGCACTACAACCTGGCCAAGTGAGACTCCAACTCCAAAAAAACCCAAAAAACAAACAAAAAAAACCCCCCACTGTGGCGTGCCTACTGACTGCCACTGCCAAGTGCCACTGGTGAAGGGTTTCATGGGTCAATCTTCCAGAGCGATGGGCTCAGTGGTGTCCCTCTGGCAGCCAGCGTGGAAGTCCCCCCAAAACAAACTTTCAACTCTCACCTGACCCAGTGTTGAGTGGAGCTGGCCCTGCAGGCCCTGGAGACCCCAAGACAGTCTGGCTGAGAGGACCTCACGTTCCAGGGTAAGAATCCGCTGTGCCCATAGCCTTGCCTTCTTCTGGGTGTATCACCCCATCTTTTAAGAAATGCTCCTTCCAGCTGCCTCCTGTGTGGGCCCGTGGAAGCTGCCACATTCTCACAGATCGGCCCTCCTGGGCTCAGGGCACCAGTCTGGCATGGAGCCTGGTCCAGGAGGGCATCCAACCAGCACCTTTCCCGGGGTTTTTGAATTTCAGGGAAAGAGTGTGTGCAGGGAAAGAGAATGAGATTGCTACACAGACAGAGGCGACAGCAGCATGGTGGGCGTCGGGGGGTGCTTGGTCCCTAGAGGAGTCTTCCCTGCGGCTCCTTGTGTCCTCCTCCCAGTAGCGATGGGTTGGCCATGGAAGGAGAGTGCTCCCCCCGGCTCCCTGTGTCCTCCTCCTAGTAGCAATAGGTTGGTCATGGAAGGACAATGCCCCCCTGTTGGGTCCTGTGTGTCTGGAAATTTCTTTGATGGTCCCTTTTTCTCTATGTTCTCATGATTGAGCCACAGCGCTTTCTGATTCATTTATCTTTTCAGTGAATCAAAAATACTTATTGGGAATCTACTATATGCCAGGTACTGTTTCAAATTTCAAGGTCCCAGTGGTAAATAAAGAAAAATTCCTGCCTGTAGACCCTGCTACATGAGAGCCTGAGGTGGAAGGATCACTTGAGGTCAGGGGTTTGAGACCAGCCTGGGCAACACAGTGAGATCTTGTCTCTACAAAAAAATAAAAATAAAAAGAAAGAAAAGAATCCCCTGCTCTCATGGAACTTACATTCTAATACATTAGACAGATTACTGCCACATAACAAAAGTTTAAAATCTAAGCTTCGAGTGCTGATAAAAAAAAAAATTTTTTTTGAGTTGGAGTCTCACTTGGCTGCCCAGGCTGGAGTGCGGCGGCACACTCCAGTGTCGACCTGTTGGGCTCAGGCAATCCTTCCACCTCAGCCTTCCAATTAGTCAGAACTACCAGCGTGTGCTACTACGCCCGGCTCATTTTTTTTGGTTTATTGTAGAGATGAGGTCTCACCAAGTTGCCCAGGCTGTTCTTGAACCTGCGGGCTCAGGCAATCTCCACACCTCGGCCTCCCAAAGTGTTGGGATTATAGGCTTGAGCCAATACACCTGGCCCTGATCAAATTCTAGTAAGAGAAACATCATAAACAGGGCTCGGTGGCTCAGCCTGTAATCCCGTACTTTGGGAGGCTGAGGTGAGTGGATTGCCTGAGCCCGCCGGTTC
>NW_007253946.1:954578-981827 GCF_000164805.1 Carlito syrichta
AAGAAAAACATCATGGGGTAGAAGGATGGAGAGCGCTGGGGTCTGGTGGGATGGTCTCCAATGAGGATGACTGAGCAGAGACCTGAATGGTGGGGAAGAGCGAGTCCCAGCACAGAAGCAGCGGCAGAACATGCCAGGCCAGGGGCAGCGCAGGGGCAAAGCCCTGAGCAGGGGAGGGCTTGCAGGCTGCTGAGCCGGAGGGAGAGGTGAGGCCGGGAGCCAGGTGGGAGGAGCCTGAGGCATGCAAAGCTCTGTGTTTAGTTGTTCTGGGAAGCTCTGGAAGTAGCCCAGAGGGGCGTTTGCTGTCTGAGTGGCCGCCCCAGGGTCTGCTGTACACACTTGTCACTGACCTGCGTCTTCTTCCCAGCACACCCCACCATTCCAGGGCGACGCAGGTGTCTTCGAGAGGCAGCTTTCGGCTCCCCTTTCCCGTCCTTTGTAATCATCACTTGTGTCACTCCCTCGTCTGGAAGGTGGACTCACCCAGGACATTGTCACTATTGTGATTTTGAACAAACTGCTGTTAGATTAGAAAAATATAAGAGTTTATTTTACCTTCATTTCTTCCTTCTGTAATGCTCCCCCTTTATTTACACAGGGCAAAGTTTCGGACCTGGACAACGCCTTCTTTCTGAAGAATTTCTTTCAACACTTCTTGCAAAGCAGGTATATTGGCTACACGTCCCCCACCCCGCCTTTTTTTTTGAGTTAGAGGCTCACTCTGTCGCCCAGGCTGGAGTACAGTGGCATTATCACTGCTCACTGCAGCCTTGACTATGTTGCCCAGGCTATGTTGCCCACTGCTCACTGCAGTCTTGCTATGTTGCCCAGGCTAGTCTCAAACGTCCAGGCTCAAGCATTCTCCCATCTTAATCTCTCAAAGCATTGGGATTACAGGCATGAGTCACAGCAACTGGCCTCTCCTTTACTTTTGAAGAATAATTTTGTTGGATACAGATTCTAGGGAGGTGGGTTTGTCTTCCAGCTCTCTTTCTTTTTTTTTTTTTGAGTCGGAGTCTCACTGAGTCGCCCAGACTGGAGTGCAGCGGCCGCTCCCGGCCACCGCAGCCTCGACCTGCTGGGCTCCGGCGATCCTTCCACCTCAGCCTTCCGAGTAGCTGGAACTACAGGCACACGCTACCAACCCAGCTAAATTTTTTGATTTATTGTAGAGATGAGGTCTCGCCAAGTTGCCCAGGCGGGTCTTGAACCCGTGGGCTCAGGTAATTCGGTGACCTTGGCCTCCCAAAGTGCAGGATTACAGGCTGAGCCACCGAGCCTGGCCCCAGCTCTTTTTCAAGAATTTTAATTTATTTAAAAAATTTTTTGAGAGTTCTACTTAAATGAGGTATGGCCAGGTGCAGTGGCTCACACCTCTAGTCCCAGCACTTTGGGAGGCCAAGGTGGGAGGATCGCTTGTGTCCAGGAGTTCAAGGCCAGCCTGGACAACATAGCAAGACCAGTCTCCAAAAAAAAAAAAAAAAAAAAAAAAAAAAAAGCGAGGTGTGGCAGTGAGCACCTGTAGTCCCAGCTACTTGAGAGGCTGAGGCAGGAGGATCGCCTGAACCCAGAAGGTCGAGGCTGCGGTGAGCCATGACCGAGCCACTGCACTCCAGCCTGGGCAACATAGACCCGACTCCAAAGATAAATAAGCAAATAAATAAAAAGCACATGAGGTCTGAGAGGTGCAGTTCTCTCAGTGGTGATGCAGGGGCTCTCCTGACACCGTGTGAGGTGTGGAAAAGGGTAGCTCTCCACCCTACCTGCGAGGTCTTGGTGGTGTGAGTTGCGCCCTGGGCTGTGATTGTCACGACTGCTTCTCAGCCCATCCCCTTTAAGTGAGCCAGGAAGCCTAGCGGGGCTGGGATGGGGGAGTCTGCTTCCCCCATGTTGAAGGCCAGAGTTGAAAGCACGGAGACTCCCATCAGGTGAGGCCGCAGTGAAACCCCAGGGGTTGGCCTCTGGCAAAACCACTGCTCTCGAGGTCAGGTCTCCTTAAAAACAGGCCGCTCTGGTGAATTTCACAATGGTCACTTTTTCTCTCTTCCTGCTGGAAGCATGAGGAGATGGATCTTCCTCCAGTCTTCACTGTGAGAGTTTCTGGGCCCCTGTGGAGTTGCTGTTGTTGTTTTTAAGAGATAGGGTCTCACTATGTTGCCCAGGCTAGAGTGCAGTCATGCAATCCAAGTGCATGTCAGCCTGGAACTTCTGGGTTGAAGGAATTCTCCCACTTCAGCCTCCCAAGTAGCTGGGACTACAGGCACACGTCGCCATGCCCAGCTCCCTCTGGAAATTTTTATTTTTGTAGAGACAGGGTCTTGCTATGTTGCCCAGGCAGTTCTCATACTCCTGGCCTCAAGCGATCCTCCTGCCTTGGCCTCCCAAAGTGCTGGGATTGCAGGCATGGGCCACCGTGCCCAGCCCCTCTGGAATTTTTAGCTTTAAACTGGTCCACACTGAGCCTCCTGCAACTCATCAATTACAGTTTAGGTTTCCTTCTCCAGCACTGACTCCCACAGAGGTTTCCACTCCAGTAAGGTAGGATTCTCTGCACCTGCCTGCCAGTCTCTGGTTTGGGGGCAGCTGTTTTCCCCTTGAGCTGTTTCCTCATGGGTCTACGAGTTGTTGCTTTCAGTTTGACTTTGTCCTTGTGGTGAGGACGGAGGGGTTACTTACAACCTCTTTCCCTGCTGGAAGGGAAATCAAGGTTAGGTTACCGACGGACCTGCGTCTGATTCTGGACTTTCTTTAGACGCATGAACGCACTCTCCTGTTATGACCCGAAGCGACGCCGCCGGGTGGTGCTGCAGGCCTCAGGGTAGACACTCTGTGTTAGACCTCAGATGCATGGGGAGCCACAATCCCCAGCTTGGACGCACACAACCATCAATGGCCCTTCTCTTTCTTTTTTTTTTTTTCAGTGAGAAAGTAGGACTTATTGAGGATAGGAGACCTCCCATAGTGGGAGGGGACCCGAAGGGGTTGGCTATCTGGGGGTCAAAAACCTGGTGCTTATATAGCCCTAAGTTCAAGCCAATTGGCTAACACTTGCTGTGAGCTGTAGCTGTTCTGATTGGTCAGTATAAAGGACCAATCAGTAGGAGGTAGGGGTCTAATGGTGAGCTGATTGGTTGCTTTTTGATCCCAGCAGTGAGTCTTTTCTTTCTTTCTTTTTTTTTTGAGTTGGAGTCTCACTCTGTCGCCCAGACTGGAGTGCAGTGGCCACTCCTGGCCACCGCAGCCTCGACCTGCTGGGCTCCGGCGATCCTTCCGCCTCAGCCTTCCGAGTAGCCGGAATTACAGGCATGCACTACCACGCCTGGCTGATTTTTGATTTATTGTAGAGATGAGGTCTCGCTGCCCAGGCGGGTCTCAAACCCGCAGGCTCAGGCAATCCACTCACCTCAGCCTCCCAAAGGCGCGGGATTACAGGCTGAGCCACGGAGCCCGGCTGAGTCTTTTCTTTTAATTTTGAAGACAGGGCTTCACTCCTGTTGCCCAGGCTGGAGTGCAGCCGCACAATGGTAAGCTCACTGCAGCCTTGAACACAACACCTGGGCCCAAGCAATCTTTCCACCTCAGCCTTTGAATGGTGCTTGCCACCATGCCCAACTAATTTTTTTGTTTTATATTTTGCAGAGACAGGGGGCTCGTTGTGTTGCCCAGGCTGGTCTAAAACTCCTGGCCTTAAGTGATCTTCCTTCCTTGGCCTCTTAAAGCCCAGCTTATTTTATTCCAGTATTGTTTTTCCCTTCATTTGTTTCCTCTTGTCACTTGTTCCCCCAACCGCCTGTTGACTGTTGCTTTTGCAGTGTGTGCTTTAGTTTTAGATGAAGTGTATTTGCTATTGGTCCAGTTTCTGCCGGATACTTCATGCTGTATTCTGAAGATCTGTCCACATCGCTCCAGTTCGTGGTCCTTGTGGCTTCAGGACCACGACCGAAGCCTTCCACGGTGTGTACTACCACCTTTTATTTGTGCCTTTCCTCAGTGAGGGACACTCGGATTCCTGAAACTGCCCCCACTGCAAATAGTGGTAGTGAACACCTTTGTGCACATCCGCACATAGGTGTGTGCCTGCTTCTCTGGGACATCTGTCCAAGACTGAGACGTCTGTGTCCCGACAGATTGTCAGACTGTTCTCTAACCAGCAGTGCACGAGAGACTCCCTTTCTCCAAGTCCACACTTACATCTGATATGGTCAGGTTTCTATTTTTTGGCCAATCCAACAGGTGCAAATTGTGATGGTGTTTTAATTTGCACTTCTCTAGTTACCAATGAGCTCAAGCACTTCCTGGCCACTCAGACGCACCCACCACCGGGAATCTCACCTCTCCACAGTGAATTTCCAAATCCATATTGTTTGCTTACTTTTCTAATGAGTTCTCCATGATAAAAAAAAATGTTTTATTTTAAACTATTATAGATCTGAATTTCTTCAGCTAAATATTATTCAATAGTCAAGTATGAAAAAATGCTTTTATATGAGGGGGACTAAAAAAACAAAACCCAACACCAGGAATTATTTATTTTTATAATAATTGTTTTTATAATTACAACTTTTTTTTAAAGATGTGGAGTACAGTTCAGGGTTAGGTACCTATGTGGCCATCGTACAGGTTCCATTTGTTGTTGATGTTGCTGTATATTCCGGATGCCACTGAACCTAGACTGTGCTTCAGAAAGACAGACACATTCATCTTCTTGGGTCCTCTAGTGTAGTAGTAACTGAACATATACATATGAACTGCATGTTATTCTATTATAAATTCTTTAATATTTATATAACATGTATATATGTGAGTGCTTTATGTTGTTTACAAGATAAGTGTGTGTATAGGAAAAAAAATAAGTGTGCAGTAGCAGGATCATAGCTCATGACAGCTTCGACCTCCTGGGCTCCTCCCGCCTCAGCCTCCTGAGTAGCTGGGACTACAGGTAAATGCCACCATGCTTGGCTGTCTTTAAATTTTTTTTTGGCTGGGCTCGGTGGCTCAGCCTGTAATCCCAGCGCTTTGGGAGGCTGAGGTGAGTGGATTGTCTGAGCCTGCGGGTTTGAGACCTGCCTGAGCAACTTGGCGAGACCTCATCTCTACAATAAAAAAAAAAGAAAATTCGCCAGGCGTGGTAGCGCGCACCTGTAGTTCCAGCTACTTGGAAGGCTGAGGCGGAAGGATTGCTGGAGCCCAGCAGGTCGAGGCTGCAGTGGCTGAGAGCAGTCTGGGTGACAGAGTAAGACTCTAACTCAAAAAAAAAAAAAAAAAATTTTTTTTGGGCAGAGATGAGGCCTTGCTATGTTGCCCAAGCTGGTCTTAAACTCCTTGGCTCAAGCGATTCTCTAGCCTCAGCCACCCAGAGTGCTGGGATCACAGGTGTGAGCCACTGCATTCACTTTGATCTTGTGATCAAAATCCTCCCAACTACACATATACTAATGAGGTTGGCAAGGAATGAATATATTTACAATTGTTTAAACATGTAGTTTAAAAAAACACACGCAAAATAAAAAGCAACTCAGTATTTTGTTTTAAATCTATGTAAATACTTTATTCTGCTTCCAGACAGGACACTGAAATTTACGTGCTATTTTGAAGATGACTGATAGACAGTTAAGCAACTGACATAAAATCTACAAGACGTGTCTGAGACAGATGGCACAGATAAGAACCTGAAATAGTTTTTGACTCCATTTATCCTGGCAGGACACCAGTACTTCCAGGATGGACACTGGCCTGGATGCCAACTACTTTCCTCCATAGCACTTGCTTATCCTTCCAGAATCTTCTCATGCTACAGTATCCAGGACACCAGTGACCGGCGAGGTGTTCCATCTCGCCAAAATGCAAAATGCTCTTCACATTGAGGCCTCTGGCAGAATCCGGTATGGTCTTGTTGAAGAATGGCTTTTCTTCCTACTAAGTTTCTTAATGAGATTACTGAATCAGAGTGAGCACCAAGCATGTTTACATGACAAAGGACACCCATGAAGACGGCAGAGACAAATGGCTGGCACTTAAGCTCAGCTGGAAACGCTGGCCTTCTGGCAGTATAGTTGTTGCATGGCCCTCTTTAAAGGAGACCCCTTCCAGCTTGTTTCCAGACCTCTTTTACTCCTTTGATGCTTTCTTTCTTCACACATTTCCAGTATTCTTGCACACTCTGATGCTGAGGTACCTGCCAACCAAAGAGAAGGATTAAGGGGTCATTCTCAGGGTTCAGCAGGACTTCCTGGGCACAGGACGCCACTGCTGATTTCCTTCCCACATGCCTCCTGAAAGTGGCTGTGGGAGGCTATGCTGTACAAGATGATTGCAACGAGCTGCAAACTAAGGGAAAGCACAGAACAGGGTGTGACAGAGGCCATCTTGGGGTGCTGAGGCAGGAGGCTGCATAAGCGTGCGCTCACGGCGGAGACTCGGCCCTCTTCTTCATAGGCTGGTTTTCAACCTTCACTGTTTCATATTGCTTTCGTTTTATAGTACATTATAACAGCTCCCCTTTTCTGGTGGACTTTGCTTAGATGTGTGGGATAAAGATTATAAGCCTAAAACCGTAATTTAACCTTGACTAAAAATAAAAAAAATGAGGCCATGGTCGGTGGCTCAGTCTGTAATCCCAGCATTTTGGGAGGCCAAGACGAGTGAACTGCCTGAGCCCGTGGGTTCAAGATCAGCCCGGGCAACTTGGCAAGAGCTCTACAATAAATAAAAAATTAGCTGGGTGTGGTAGTGTGCACCTGTAGCTCCAGCTACTTGGAAGGATTGCCGGAGCCCAGCAGGTTGACGCTAGGGTGGCCATGAATGTGCCATGGCACTCCACCTCAAAAAAAAAAAAAAAAAAAAAAGATAAGTCACGGCATATTTGATTAGAGGCTTCAAGAAAAAATACTCTGATTTAAGTAAGTGCTTTGTGAATGAAAATACTCAGTGTGGTCAGGTGATTCACACCTGTCAACCCAGCACTTTGGGAGACAGAGGAGAGAGGATTGCCCAAGCCCAGGGGTGAGACCAGCCTGGGCAACTTGGCGAGACCTCATCTCTACAATAAATAAGAAAATTAGCTGGGTATGCTGGCGTGAACCTGTGGTTCCAGCTACTTGGGAGGCTGAGGCAGGAATGCCTGAGCCCAGAAGGTTGAGGCTGCAGTTGCCTTGAGCATGCCACTGCACTCCAGCCTGATCCATAGAGTGAGATTCCAACTCAAAAAACAACCAAACAGGGCCGGGCGTGGTGGCTCACGCCTATAATCTCAGCACTTTGGGAGGTTGAGGTGAAAGGATCGCCTGAGGCCATGGGTTCAAGACCAGCCTGGGCAATTTGGCAAGCCCTCATCTCTACAATAAATCCAAAACTTAGCTGGGCGTGCTGGTGCGTGCCTGTAATTTCAGCTACTTGGAAGGTGGAGGTGGAGGATCACCTGAGACCAGCAAGTTGAGGCTGTGGTGGTCTTGAGTGTGCCACTGCACTCCAGCCTGGGCGACAGAGTGAGACTCCGACTAAAAAAAAAAAAAAAAACCAAAAACAAAAAAACAACCAAACAGAAAACAAAAATACTCTGTGGTGATTACTCCTCTCAACAAAATGAAAAAGTAAAGGTTAGAAAATACTTGGGTCCTGGTGACCACAGGAGCACAGCACTGCTGGAAATTAGCCAAATGGGAGCAGAAGTCTACTTTAGATTACATCTGTTCTTTTTTCTGTCACTGACTTACAGCTCTTCTTTATAATGTTTTGTGCTAAAGGGCACAGAGGCTCCCAGGTACATGAAATAATTTACTGCAAAGAGCAGTTTAATTTCTAGCAATATGATTAACTAGGGGTGTGGGATGACTGCAGAGCTTATAAACCTGTTTGCTAATGAACACCGATTTATCAATTTTCCATACATGACGTGTCTGCAGGAAGCTGAACTGCTTGTTCTAGGCTGCAGACGGACTGTTCTGTCTTCATGATGAACTCTCCTCCCCTCTCTGTCCCTCCCTCCTTGCTTCCTGCCCACCTACCACCTCTGGACGCTAGCTCTCCTCTGCAGACTTGGTTCATGACAGTGCTTCTAGCAGATTCTAACCTAAACAACATTCTGAGTTGGCTTCGTCCCATAGTTACAGACCAATATGTCAATCTGAGTGAATCATGATGACACCTTACATTTACTTCATGGGTCTCAGCCACTATATGAAGTGTTTCATGTCTGATTCTCACAATCATTCCTTTTGGTAGATTCTATCAGCTTCCTCATTACACAGATGAGGAATCTGAGCTCAGAAAAATTAAGTGGCTTTGCAAGACTCAGCAGTTAAAATGCCAGAGCTAGCTGGGCTCGGTGGCTCAGCCTATAATCCCACGCCTTTGGGAGGCTGAGGTGAGTGGATTGCCTGAGCCCGTGGGTTCGAGACCCACCTGGGCAACTTGGCGAGACCTCATCTCTACAATAAATAAAAAAATTAGCCGGGCGTGGTAGCGCGTGCCTGTAGTTCCGGCTACTTGGAAGGCTGAGGCAGAAGGATCGCTGGAGCCCAGCAGGTCGAGGCTGCGGTGGTCGGGAGTGGCCACTGCACTCTGGTCTGGGCGACAGAGTGAGACTCCAACTCAAAAAAAAAGAAAAAAAAGCCAGAGCTGTTGGGCACAGTGGCTCATGCCTGTAATCCAAGAACGTTGGGAGGCGGAGGTGAGAGGATTGCCTGAGCCCAGAGTTTGAGACCAGCCTGAGCAACATGGCGAGACCTCATTTCTACAGTAAGTCAAAAAATCAGTCGGGCATGGTGGCACATGCCTATAGTTCCAGTTACTTGGAAGGCTGAGGTGGAAGGATCACTTGAACCCAGGAGGTTGAGGCTGTGGTGGCCGTGAGTGTGTCACTGCATTTCAGCTATTCCAGCCTGGGTGACAGAGTGAGACTCTGACTCAAAAAAAAAAAGTAGCTAGAGCTGGTGTTTGAACCTACAGGTACTTAACGATGGGCAGTAAGTCAAAGTCTAGACTGTTTCAGCGTTTCAATTATAGTTTGTAATATCTTTTAAAAGATGAAAACTCCATGTGAGGATTGTGTACGCTGCCCAGATTCTGGTTTAAGATCATTCTGTTAATTACACGTAAACATCTATGTATTTAAGAACTCCAAATCGTTACCCATAAACCTCGATGCATCCTGTTTTTTAACACCCCAAGAAACTCTTCATGACTGAGGCACTCGTCGCCATCCAAATCGAAGATCTTGAAGACGGTGTCCAAGATATTGTTTGAGAGCTCTTGTCCTGTTGCTACTTTCACGGCTCTCTTAAACTCCGCTAGAAACAAACATAACGTGACTCATCCATGACGTGAAATAGTTTAATGATTTAAGAACTTTCACGATTTAAGAAGTAAAAGCAAATCTAAATTTTTATCATTTGGGAAATAAAAGTGAAAACACCCATCAAGATCATATCCAATTCATAAACTCGGCTGAGAAATGGCCTGAGAGTAAGCACAGGATAGACGAGCTACTTAATTCCATCAATGCTTCCAACACATGTTGAAATATTTCACTCATTTTAAGAGAATGAGAAAATTAAAGCAAGTAAAGTAACCATTACACTGGTGTGCTAGTGTTGTCCATCTAGGTTAACCATGTTGTGTTAAAAGGCCAATTGATTATTCTGCCGATAACCAGATCCTTGATGGGCACTGTCTAGCTGAAGACCCATGAGTCTGCTGATAGATGGTGACAGTTCAACAACTTGTGCAGCTTACCGAGTCTGACTGGGCGGTGAGCTAAGTGAAACATCTGCATGGCGATAGCAAAGTCTTCCAGGTGGGTTGTAAAATGGCAAAATGACTTGAACTCATCCAGACTAATGCTCTAGGAGAATAAGGAGATTTTTTATCACCTTGTAAATACAGGAAATGATCTGTGACACAACTGTAAGTCTGCTTGTCTGCCCTAAGCTTACTGACCTCAGACCTCTTTAAGCAAGTCTATTAAAAAGCTCAAGACAGAATAAGAACAGTATGTTTTAGATACGAGGTGGAACTGTCAGAGAATAGCCAGCAGGGCTGCTGTGTGGCTGTGCAGACTGGGCCCTTGGAGCTGCAGGCACACGCCAGATGGCCATGTTGTGGCCACGCTGGAGCCCCAGTGTCCAGTGTGGCTGTGACTGGCAGGGCGTGCAAGCAGGGCATGGGTCACATGAGGGCCTCAGGTGGGGCCTCGCCTGGTAAGGCCGGCGTCGCTCTAAGAGGGGGAGAGACATCAGAGCTCGCGTGCACATGCATGCATGTGCATGCATGTGTGTATGTGCATGCGCGTGAGGGCTGTGGCCACGTTAGGACAGTGAGTTCTCTGTCTCCTGTGTCTTCCGTTGCATCCACGAAGTTGTGCAGGCTGGCTTGCTGAGATACAAACTCGGTCACTCTGTGTCAGTTTTCAAGATCTCATTAGGTATGAAGTAGGCCAAAATCTCAGACCCTTCAAAGTTCTCGATACCGACTGATTTATTTTTATTTTTTTGAGTTGGAGTCTCACTCTGTTGCCCAGACTGGAGTGCAGTGGCTGCTTCTGGCCACTGCAGCCTCGACATGCTGGGCTCTGGCCATCCTACAGCCTCAGCCTTCCAAGGAGCTGGAACTACAGGTGTGCGCTACCACGCCCGGCTCATTTTTGATTTATTGTAGAGATGAGGTCTCGCCAGGTTGCCCAGGTGGGTCTTGAACTTGCAGACTCAGGCAATCCACTCGCCTTGGCCTCCCAAAGTGCTGGGATTACAGGCTGAGGCACCGAGCCTGGCCATTACCAACTGATTTTTTTTTAATTAACGCACACTTTTTTATTATATTAAAATCAGGCAATGGTCTGACAATAAAAAGGCTGCCCATGGAATACTGTTATGCTCAACTTGACTTACAGGATGTTAAATCCTTAGAACTAACGTTTCCGCCAGAAAAAGATTAATGGAAACATCGATTGCTTTCAGACTCGATGGTTGCTGCTTCGAAAGGTGGCTTTACACAAATACTAACGTGAGAAACCTCGAGTACACAATGGATTGCTTTATTTCGGTATGCATCCACACGTCAGCACTGAGTGGTCCTGAACAGAAAGTGGGAGCTTGGCGGTGCGGAGTCGGCCCCCAGCCTCGGCCTGTTGTGCACACGCGTCCATCTTCTCCCTGCTGAGGCTTGTGAGAAGCAGCAGACCAAAACCCAGGCGTGCCCCACAGTCAAGCTTCTCCTGTTCCAGTTGTCAGATTCCAAGCTAGATCCTGGCGGGCGGCAAGGCTGACCGAGCGGGAGCCCTGTTGAAAACTGCCATTTTTAAAAGCAAAAGCAGTAAAAGGAAAAGAAAACAATTCAGAAGGGTCATATGTGCTTCCAAGTGTCTTCTTCATGCGGCCTCTCTCCGAGTCTAACCGCTAAGGACTCTAGGAACGGGTGAGTCTGAGGAACCCTGGTGACTGTTCTTTTCACCTGTCAAAACCTGAGCTGAACAACGCATCAGCTGATGGTGACAGCGGAGGACAGTGGCAGGACCGAGGGCCCCAAATTCATTTCCCAGGCCGATGGAGCGTGAACAGATGCAGTTCCAGGACTACACGCGGGAGGCTGGACTTTCCAGCCCTGCCTGACGGCTTCTGGCCACAGCCAGGAAGTGCCATGGCAAGTGTCGGGTGGTGACGGCGCAGAAAGGGGACTTGTGGGGGGGAGCAGCAGCCCGTGAAAGGTGGCGAGAGAGGCGGGAGGCCCCGAATTCCTCGCTGAAGGCCAGGCTCCGGGGAGCAGCGGGGTCACAATCTATGCTGTGGCCAAGGGCGGGGGGTGCGTGGGGACAGGACGATGGCTTGGCAGGGGTGTCATTTAAGACTTGAAGAAGGAAGCCAAGGGCGCAGGCAAAGCACCCCACGCCCAGCAGTAGTCCCACACGCTCTGACTGGACACCTTCACATCTGCTCTGACAGGCCCCTGCGCTCAGGCCGTTGTGGGGAGGGCGGGGGGGAGGCAGAGACCCCAGGCCGTGTAATCTCTGCAGCAAAGTGATTGTGTGATATGTCGTTTCACAGTTGAGTTAGATGTGCCCCACCAGTGGCGATGGGAATCAGTTTACATAGACTTTCTTGATCCCAGAAGTTCAGCTACGTGGACAGTGGTTACACTGGACAGGGTGATTTGTTATAGCACAACTTATATATTTCAAGTGGACAAAAAATTAGTGTCATTTCCAGTACCTTAAGATAAATTGCCTTTCAATGGGAGCTTCCTTTCCAGTACTTTGAGGTCTACAAGACGTATCTAGAAATTCACTATTGTGGAAAATGAAGACTGCGTCAGTGGTGCAGGGAGGGCGCCGTGGCTGGCGGGCCTAGATGCTGTGACACTGTCCCTCGGGCGGCTGGGGGAGCTTCATGTTCTCCTTGGACAGCATGAGGCGCCGCAGCTCCTGCAGGACTACCTTGATGCTGTATGAGTTCTGCCACTTTGCTAGCACTGATATGACTCTGGGGTCTACCACTCCATTAGAACTATTAACTCCATTCATATTAATTTCTGTTACAAATCTTCCAAAGGGGGTGCCTCTGGGTATTTAGGTCCACACTCTATTTGAAGGCTGTATATTCGGTTTTCATAAATTGTTCTTGGAGGCCCAATTATCATCCCTGTCCATCTTGTAAGTGTCATGTCTTTGTCATCTTCTAGAACCCAGCTAACTGTGCCATCTCCTACTCCTTTCTGGCCTTCTTCGAGTTCTTCCAACAGTCGGAAATTGAGAGGGACTTTTACTCCCAAGCCCGTGGTGGCTGCCATCTTGCCCCGACTGACTTTTTAAGATCTCACCATAAATTAAAAGCAATGGCCTATTATGTATCACTATCCCCCTCCCCATGTGGTTAATTTTCAAAACTGTATATACTTTAAAAAATCTTGCGAGTTTGCACTGGGTAGGACTTCCAGAATGATAGGAAGGAACAGTGGGACAGTGGGTTCTTTCTTATTCCTGACTGTACTGGAAGCACAGAGGTCACAGGTGACAAACTGAGTCTGTTGTGGACAGAAGCCTGTTTACAGGAGCAGCATGTGGAGAATACTCCTTGGCAGATTCTGTACATAATAGCTGCATGGTGCCGGTTAATTTAGAAGCCACTTTACTTAATACTGCAAGGTGTCTGACTTACTTCCTTTCCATCACACGCATAATAAACGGTTATACCAACCTCTCCTGCTGACAACTTCTCTCTCACATTTTTCCAATAAATGTCTTTGTTCTCAGTGTTAGTAAAAAAAAGCAGCCATTCTGCAAAGTCCTCTTTTCTCATGAAGCTCAACCCTTTGGAAAACTGAAGGAACTCCATTTCTTGAACCTCTGTTTGTAGATTTTCCATAAACCTAAATGTTAGAATACAAAATGGGTATAAGTAACTCGTGGCATCCAACCTTAGTGCTGTAAGCGGGACTGCAAAGGCCTCGACTACGCCTGCTGAGTGGCTGCCCCTTCTGTGGTGAGTGAGACACTGTGTCAGGGCCTCAGGCTTACCGAGGCTGCAAGATGCTGCTGATAGCCAACACTTGCTTCTGTTTGTCATACCTTACGCTCAATTTGTTTGTGTAAATTATTCCTGGAAACCTACATTCTGAAGAACTTAAAGATGTAAAAATTATGTAAACTGTTGCTTTGATACATCCACAGAAACTTAAATTCCATGGAAAACAATTTATTTCCAATATAGAAAAATTAGCAATAATCAGTGAAATTTAAAATCAGGTGGGATGCTTTTACAAAGCTAAGCATAATTAACATTTTCTAATATTTTTCAGATGTCACAGTTGATAAACGGCTGCGCAGCAAAAGCTTAGATCTACCTAAAAATATTTATAATCTTCAGGACAATAACATTATGTCTATATGACTCAACATTCCTTTTTTATAAAAACAATGTGACACTTTGATCAAACTGTCATCAATGGCTTCCCAGGAAAGGTATAAGTTGAAAAGATATCAGGTTAAAATACATTTTCTCTGAACCCAAGAACCTAGAATTTATTTCACGTGCTTTATTTGTAATCTAAATCATGTGAAAAGGATTTGATTCCCGTGAATTGTAACATGGAGCAGAGCACGTGATTCACTCTTCACATGTTAAGATGTGTCCTGTCTGTTTTGTCACAGCTTAAATGGAAACATACATGTAGCAAAAAAAGAGGCACATTTTAGGTCAATGGGAGAAAAATGGCCGCTGTTAAAACATGACTTGCTTGGGGTCCACAATATCCCAGGAACCTTAGTGTGTGGAGGAGGAATCTGATCCTAGGCTTCTGTCTCCATGGCAGGCAAGAGTCAGCAACTCAAAACATCTGAATGTATTGGTTACACAGATTTGTCAATGCCATGTCTCTTTCCGGGTGAAAGCAGAACTTTTCTCTAAACTTGAAGCATTTCCAGTTTGGACTGATAGATCAACCAGCTATATTACTGACACTTTGCCTTTTGTTCTGCTGAGTTTTATTGTACCGTGATAACATTCAACTGATTCTTTTTTTTTTTTTTTTTTTTTGAGTTGGAGTCTCACTTTGTCGCCCAGACTGGAGTGCAGTGGCTGCTCCCAACCACCGCAGCCTCGACCTGCTGGGCTCCGGCGATCCTTCCACCTCAGCCTTCCAAGTAGCCGGAATTACAGACATGTGCTATCTCGCCCGGCTGATTTTTTTTTTTTTTTGAGTTGGAGTCGCACTCTGTTGCCCACACTGGAGTGCAGTGGCCGCTCCCGGCCAGCGCAGCCTCGACCTGCTGGGCTCTGGCGATCCTTCCACCTCAGCATTCCAAGTAGCCGGAATTACTGGCTTGCACTACCACGCCCGACTGATTTTTTTGAGTTATTGTAGAGATGAGGTCTCGCCGCCCAGGCGGGTCTCGAACCCGCGGGCTCAGGCAATCCACTCACCTCAACCTCCCAAAGGCACGGGACTATAGGCTGAGCCACTGAGCCCGGCCAACTGATTCTTATTAGCAATGTTAAAATCATGCTTTACTTGCAAATAGGTGTAGAGTGAATGAGGCAAGCTGAAAAGGTGGTATAAAAACATTACTACCGGCTGGGTATGGTGGCTGAGCCTGTAATCCCAGTACTTTGGGAGGCTGAGGCGAGAGGATTGCCTGAGCCCAGGGTTTTGAGACCAGCTTGGGCAACTTGGAGAGACCTCGTCTGTACAATAAATCAAAAAAATTAGTTTGGCATGGTGGCATGTGTCTGAAGTTCCAGCTACTTAAGAGGGCTGAGGTGGAAGGATCGCCTCAGTTCAGCAAGTTGAGACTGCGGTGGCTGTGAGCGTGCCACTGTACTCCAGCCTGGGCAACAGAGTGAGACTCCAACTTAAAAAAAAATTATTACCTTGCTTCTTTCTTATTCTTTTTCTTCGGGCTCTATTTGAGCTTGTACCAGAGGCTGAAATGTTATAAACTTAATTACTGCTAAACTATACATGGTCTGGTTTAAGCTACTTTCATCTTAACTAATTATACTACTTGTGAAGAGGATAAAGTGTATTTTGTGACGATAATCTTTTCAAGTCTGAAATTACACGTCTTGTTATAACATGAGAATCTAGAATGCGATCTGGACATACACATATGAATTAAAGAATTTACAGCAGATAAGGCCACTGGACACATTCTGAACAAATCACCCCATTCATACACTCGTGGATTAACCTGTTTCCACCAAGGGCATGGCTTGGGCGTGGCGTGCTGGAGGCCTGGCCCAGCTGTGAGTCCCGGGCTGGCCTTCCGCCCCTCACCTGCCTGGGCGCTGACACTGACTTGGTAACTGACACTCACTGACAAACGCTGCCAACCAAGGCTGCTTTTCTTGAGCTGGCTTAGTGCTAAACACACTTGCTGGCACATCACTGCTAACAAACCCTCTGAATTTACAGACTCTTCAAGAAACTCAGGGTATCCTCGACTAAGAACGGACACTGCAGCATTTTTAACACCCCAGCCCTAAAAACCACACCATTATCAATATCCTCCCAGTGATCCTGACAAGAAAACTGGAGGCCAATTTCCTTCCCTCTCTGGTCATTTCTCTCATACGTTGAAGTCACAGATTTATTTTCAGTTTTAAAAGTTTATTGGGGGCTGGGCTTGGTGGCTCAGCCTGTAATCCCAGCACTTTGGGAGGCTGAGGCAAGTGGACTGCTTGAGCCTGTGGCTTCGAGAACCGCCTGGGTAACTTGGCGAGATCTCATCTCTACAATAAATAAAAAATTGGCTAGGTATGGTAGCGTGTGCCTGTAGTTCCAGCTACTCGGAAGGCTGAGGCGGAAGGATCGCCGGAGCCCAGCAGGTCGAACTGGGGTAGCCGAGAGTGTGCCACTGCACTCTAGCCTGGGCGACAGAGTGAGAATCCAACTGAAAAAAAAAGTTTATTGGAATAAAACACGAGGGTACACGTACCATACTAGAAACAAGCTCAAGGTGCACTTCTGGTCCCTCCCTAGGGGTAGCCATCAGAGTTCAAAGAAAGGAATGACATCAGCGGAAAAGACTCCAAGGAGGCAAGAGGGAAGTGGGCGCGGGCGCAGGCAACATTCCCAGCAAGTGGTGCTCTCGCACGGGAAACGTCACGGCGCCACCCGTGGGCCTCGGCATCAATTTCCTTTCCCAATTATATATGAGGGGGCCCCCCAAAAACCTGTAATTATCTTTTGGAGGGCAGGCCCCTTGTAGTCCAGGCTTCCCCAGCAAGGTAAATATTCTAGGAACCCGTCACCATCCGAATACCAGCTAGTGTTGTCAGAGGCTGTGTTGGGCTTCAGTGAATTCTTTTTGGAGATTCTTTCAATGTGTTTGCCCATTTCATGATGGGGATTTATGAGCAGCCCTGCCCCCACCGTGCTGAGTGTTCAGCAGTTTTTGACCCAAAATGGCATGACCGCTGGGCCCCACCCTCCCTATTCACAAGGTCTTGCCCAAGTGACTTTTTTTTTTGTTTTCCCAGTGAAAAAAGTCCTCCAAGGGAAACATGTTGCCGATGGGGAAGAGGTGAAACAAAAAATGGCAGAAGCACTGAAAGGCATTAAAATCGATGCATTCAAAAACTGTTCTGAGCAGTGGAAACAGTGTCTTGACAGGAGCATCGCATTCAATGGAGAGCACTTTGAAGGTGATTGAAGTCTGAATATGTATGAATAAATATACAATTTTTAATAAATAAATTCCGTTTTTGGGGATCCCCCTTATACAAGTGGATAAAGAACTGAACTTTCACAGTTTAAACAGCCTGCTGTTTTCACAACAATAAAAAAGATGCCACAATTCCAGGAGACAGAGTTAAATTGCAGTTTTTATTTCAATGGCTACGTGGTATTTCAGTTAGAAAGTCTTTTGACTCACTGGAAAATGGTATTTTATAATAGCATAACATTTCCAAAAGTGAATATAAATATTTGCACTTACCTTCGAAATTCTTTGTAATGAAGTTTTCTTTCTCCTCTTTTCCCAAAGAAATGCATCTGAAGGGTTGTGTTCACTTCTGGTTCTTTCACTGTTGGCTCCTATAACAACAAATTACACAATAATTAAAATAATTATGAATAAAACAAAAATGGAAGCTGTGCGGTAGAACTCTTAGGTCAACAAACGTAAATGATCCTTGCAGCAAAAAAGACAAAAGAGAAACAGAGGTGGGAGAGGGAAGCAGCATGCCCTCTGCTCCCTGTACTCCAGGACCCTAAGCCATCTGATCCAACAGGCGAAAACACAAGGGTCAGAGGACTCAGACCAACTCCAACAGCAAACAGGAACTCAGGTGAGGCCCGAGAGGAAGCTCAGAGTGGTGAGATAAAGGCTGTTTCAACATATGTTCTCCGGCATTTTCTAATGAAGCAAAAGTGAGAGAATTAAAGCAGAAAAGGCCTCAAGCTTTTGCTGACTGTCCGGAATACCTGCTCCTCCTGAGTATAAAATTATTCAGTGAGAATTCCATGAAAGGCAACGAGTGCTCTCTCATAGCCTCCACTGATACCACGGGAGGGGTGGAGGTGGAGAAAGAGGCCTCAGCACTACTGGAGGCTGGAAAAGTCTTTTTTTGAGACAGGATCTCATCCTGTCAGCCAGAGTGGAGAGCAGTAGCATGATCATGGCTCACTGCAGCCTTGACTTCCTGGAAACAAGTGATCCTCCCATCTCAGTCTCCCAAGCAGTTGGGACTACAGGCACACATCACCTGGCTAATTTTCAATGTTTTTGTGGAGATGAGGTCTCACTCTGCTGCCCAGGCTGGTCTCAAATTTCTGGGCTCAAGTGATCCTCCCATTTCAGCCTCCCAAATAGCTAGGACTACAGATGTGCACCACCATGCCTGGCAAATATTTGGATTTTTTGGTAGAGACAAGATCTCACTATGTTGCCCAGGATGGTGTTGAACTCCTAGGCTCAAGCAATCCTCCTGCCTTGACCTCTCTAAGTGCTGGGACTATAGGCCTGGAACAATAATTAGTTTTAAAATTCAAATCTGTCCATAAACTAATATTATTAAAGTATTCAGAATTAGTTTTCAGAATTTTTAGAGTCAAGTGGAAAGGCTTCCTTCCTCATTCTCCTAGGCTGTCTTCTCCTAAATCTAAGAAGTCTATGGAAGTCATTAAATAAGAATGACCAGCTAGGTGTGGTTGCTCATGACTATAATCCCAGAGTTTTGGGAGGCTGAGGTGAGAGGATCCCTTGAGCCGAGAAGTTCAAGACCAATCTGAGAAACATAGCGAGACCTCATCTCTACCAAAAAATAAAAAAAATTAGCCAGGCATGGTGGTGCACACTTGTAGTTTCAGCTACTCTGGAGGCTGAGGTGGGAGGACTGCTTGAGTCCAAAAGGTTGAGGCTATGGTGAGCTGTGATTGTGCTACTGTACTCCAGCCTGGGTAGCAGAGCGAGAGCCCAACTTAAAACAAAACAAAAAAACCCAACAACAACAAAAAGGAAGGGCTGGGCTCAGTGGCTCAGCCTGTAATCCCAGCACTTTGGGAGGTTGAGGCAAGTGGATTGCCTGAGCCCGCGGGTTCCAGACCAGCCCGGGCAACTTGGTGAGACCTCATCTCTACAATAAATCAAATTAGCAGGGCGTGGTGGCACATGCCTGTAGTTCTGGCTACTTGGAAGGCTGAGGCGGAAGGACTGCCTGAGCCCAGCAGGGTGACGCTGGGGTGGCAGTGAGCGTGTCACTGCACTTCAGCCTGGGTGAGGGAGTGAGACTCCAACACAAAAAAAGAAAAGATACTCGAACAACTTATTCTTTCTTTTTTACAATAAGAAAAGCAAAGCATGGGAAAATGTATACATGCTACTGCATGTACAAAATGGAAAATAAAATGCAGCTTTACTTATGTACTTACTTACATATGTGTGTATATGTGCATAAGCTATCTTTGGAAGACACAGGAAACTGACAGCATGCACTGTGCAGGGAGGAAAGTTGGGTGACTGAGAGGGCAGTCCTGCTTATCTGCACATGGCTGTGTGCTTTTGAAGTCAGGAGCACGTGATTCAAAATACAGTCATGCATCTTCACGACAGGAGTCTGTCCTGAGAAGCATGCTGTTAGGCGACTGCTGTGTGACCATCACAGGCCGGGGTGGTGGAGCCTACCATGCAGTGAGGCCACAGCACAGCTGACTGCTCTGGCCACCGCCGCACCTGCGGTCTGTGGTTGACCAAAAGGTTGTTGTGAGGTGCCTGACTGTATTAAAGAATTAAACCACTGACAAATCTATTGGGAATATCTGAGCAAACAGAAGAGAGCAACTATTATCAATATCATTCGCTCGGAAATGCTTAGTTCATGTGTACATACCTGACCTCCTGTTTCGTTAGTTTTCACTGTCATTAGGTCATCTTGTTTACTTATGATCTTCTGCAGCTAAAAAGATCGCAAACATGGGTTTATCTGTGTGCCTATTGGATTTTTCAAAACAACCTAAAAAACAGATGCTAGTTATTTGTTAAATAGTAACTTAAATTCTTTTTGCAGCATAACTCCAAATATTATCTTTTTTAAAAAAATGCTTAATTTTAAATTTGAGACAGGGGTCTTGTTACACTGCCCAGGCTGGTCTTGAACTCCTGGGCTCAAGTAGTCCTCCCACCTTGGCCTCCCAAAGTGTTGGGATTACAGGCATGAGCCACCGTGCCCAACTGAATATTATATTTTTATCTTGGAACATATAAGAATCAAAAGAGAAAACAGCAATTTAAGTATTAACATAATTATTACAATTTTCTACTAAGAAAAAGCAAGCTCACTTAATAGATACATATTCTAAAGGCAGCACTTTATAAAAGCTTCGTGATTACTTTCCTTCTTTCAGATAATTTTTATTAATAACTAATCTTTTATATCACTAGCAGTTTATGGCCACAATTTCAAGTTCAAGTATATAGTTCTTAAAAAGCTACTTATATCACATACCTGTTCTTCCTTTTCCCTTATGATTACAAAGCATTAAAATAACTTAAAAAGACTTATATTTCTACTAATTAGAACACTGTAAATAGTACTTTGAAATCGAGTACATCAAAAAAGCCTACCTTTGTCAGTAATTTGTATCAATCCTCATGTGGAAAGCAAATTAAAAATAAAAGGATTTTAAAAGACTCAGATGTAGACAAAATCCTAAGCTATGGATTAAAGTCAACTAGGAGACAAACCTCAACCCATTTTGTCCTAGGCTATGTCTTTAACAGTTGAAAAATTGCTGCAATTAAATTTCAAGTTAATTATTTCAGATTCAGCTATTTCTGTTATGTCTGTTGCAGGCAAATGACTTCTCTAGTCCTCTGAATCTCTCAGTTTTCAACCCTATCCGCCTTGCTTATTTTTGGAAAAAAAGGTGAACAGCTTTACATTTGTTTTACTTTTATTTATTTATTTATTTTGAGTCAGAGTCTCACTCCCAAAGTGTTAGGATTATAGGCGTGAGCCACTATGCCCGGCCTTACTTTTTATTTTTAGGTGGACAACTGAATAGTGCAACACTGATTTCACTATTCAGGGGATCCAAATGCCCCTGCCAGCGCTGATTCCCTCCCCGCTAACCTTTTTTCATTACAGGAAATTCATGCACAAGTGAACAGAACTCCCTAGGAACCACCATGGGAGTGTCCCTCCTTGTCAGCAGTCACCAGCATTCCTGCTCCTTCCTCATGCCTCGTTTTTACAGTTCCCGAGGAAAGAATCAAGTTCACCAGAATGCACAAAGTCCAGCCATAGGATGCTGAGCTTCTCTGTGCATCTTCGTGGTCCATCCTCTCTTCTTGCGTCCCCACAAGGAGACAGGCAGTTCTGACTTTTTCCCCTCCTAAATTAGTGTCATCTAGTTTAGAAATTCAAATAAATGGAGGAAACGGTATGTGTTCTTTGTATCAGCCTTTCACTCAGTATAACGGTCTTGACACTAATTACCCACGTTGTTGCGAATCAGTAGTGCACATCGTTCCCATTTACTGTTGTTTTAGTTTATTCTTTCATGTGAATATGCCACTGCTTATCCATCCACTTGCTAACAGATGTCTACATGTCATGAGTTTTTGGCTACCGTGAAGCAAAATGCCACTTTCTTATACAACTCATTTTTAAGAATGTAGGTGTACATTTCTATTAGATAAATACCAAGGAGGGTACAGGTCTTTTTAACTCTCTATGAAACTACCACACTTTTCCCCAAAGTACCTTCTGGTTCCTCCACATTCTCAGTGACATTGGGTGTGATCGGTCCTTTAATGCTGGCCATTCTGCTAGAAGCTAGTAGTAGTCACTGTGGTTTTAACTCACTTCCCCTGAGGATGCTTCGGAGCGCTGTTTCAAGCACTTACCACCCATTTGTATGTTTTCTCTTGTACAGTGTCTGTTGCAGTCTTTTGCTCACTAAGAAAAAAAATGAACTGTTAAACTGTATGAGTTCTTTATATAGTCTGAATACAAATCCTTTTGTCAGATATCTGTTTGGAAAATATTTTTTCCCAATCTATAGCATGTCTATTCATTTTCCTAATGGTGTTTTTGAATAGGCAGAGTTTTTAATTTTGGAAGACTAATTTATATTTTTTCCTTTCTGGTAATTCTGGTCAGTGCCCTCAGAAACTCTGCCTGCATTAGATTCTGAAGATATTATCTCTTATCTTTTACCCAGAAGCCTAATGGTTTTTTTAGTTCTTTTTTTTTTTTTTTGAGTTGGAGTCTCACTCTGTCGCCCAGACTGGAGTGCAGTGGCCGCTCCTGGCCACTGCAGCCTCGACCTGCTGGGCTCTGGTGATCCTTCCGCCTCAGCCTTCCAAGTAGCTGGAACTACAGGCGTGCGCTACCACACCCGGCTAATTTTTTGATTTATTGTAGAGATGAGGTCTCGCCAAGTTGCCCAGGCAGGTCTCGAACCGGCGGGCTCAGGCAATCCACTCACCTCAGCCTCCCAAAGCGTGGGATTACAGGCTGAGCCACTGAGTCTGGCTGGTTTTTTAGTTCTTATGTTTAGATCTTTAATATATCTCAAATACATTTTAACATACGGTATGAGGAGGGGATTATCGTTAATCTTTCTTCATATGTGTATCCAATTGTTTTTGTGTCATTGTTGAAAACACCTTTCTTTCTCCATTAACTGATTTGATGCCTTTCTTGAAAATTAAGTCATCATGTAAATGTGGACTCTTCATTATCCTTCACTGATCTACTCGGCTATCTTTATTTTATTTTATTTTACTTTTTTGAGTCCGAGTCTCACTCTGTCGCCCAGGCTGGAGTGCAGTGGCACACTCATGGCCACCACAGTCTTGACCTACTGGGCTCAAGTGATCCTTCCACCTCAGCCTTCCAAGTAGCTGAAACTACAGGTATGTGCCACCATACCCAGCTAATTTTTCTGGATATATTGTAGAGACGAGGTCTTGGCAACTTGCCCAGGCTGGTCTTGAACCTCTGGCAATCCTCTCACCTCCATCTCTCAAAGTGCTGGGATTACAGGAGTGAGCCACCAAGCCCCAGCGAAATTGTTTATCTTTAGATCAACATCACAATGACATCCTTACTGTAGCTTTGTAGTAAGTCCTAAAGTCAGGTAGCTGAGTTAACCAGCTTTGCTCTTGTTTCTCAAGATTGATTTGGGTGTTTTAGGTACTCGGGTTTATAAGTATACTTTAAAATCAGCCTGCTGGGATTTCACTTGGGGAAGTTAAATCTTTAGACCAATTTGGAAGGACTGACATCTTAGTACTAATGAATCTTCTAATCCATTGATGTGCTATGTTTCTCCATTTATTTAGGACTCCTTGAATTTCTACCAGCAATGGAATTTTGGGGGCATTTTGGGGTTAAATTTATTTCTAATTAAGTTATTTTAGTTCATCCTAAGTAGAACTGATTTTATTTTCATTTTCCCACTGCTTGCTACTAATGAAAGGTACTTATAGAAACCTAGAAGATGGCCGCGCTCGGTGGCTCAGCCTGTAACCCCACTGCTTTGGGAGGCCAAGGTGAGTGGATTGTCTGAGCCTGCGGGTTTGAGACCTGCCTGAGCAACTTGGTAAGAACTCATCTCTACAATAAATAAAAAATTAGCCCGGCGTGGTAGCATGTGCCTGTAGTTCCAGCTACTTGGAAGGTTGAGGCGGAAGGATCGCCGGAGCCCAGCAGATCGAGGCTGCGGTGGCCAGGAGCAGCCAGTGCACTCTAGCCTGAGTGACAGAGTGAGATTCCAACTCAAAAAAAAAAAAAAAAAAAAAGAAAAGAAAAGAAACCCAGAAGAGACTTAGCTTATTCTAAGTTTAGTCTTTTTGCCTCAGCAGAACCATTAGAAACCATTCAGATATTCTACTGCAGAACAAGCAGCAGCCTATCCCATCCCCCTCAGCAAATCTCCATCAGATACAAGACCAGGACAGCCTAACCATTCATGGTTTAGCATAATAATCTCTATAAACTTTTAGGTTCCTTGTCAAGGCCGAAGATCAAAGATTATTACCCTTTGGCTGGCCAAAGTCATAAGAGTTTGTGAGTTGCAAATGTCTAACAAGTCTCTTGCAGGAATCCTCCCTCCCCCCAGGGTTAACCTAATCAGCCCTTTGTGACCTATGTGACACAGATAAGCCCCACCATGGCAGCAATCATGTGACTAACCCACCCATCAGCCTGCTGTCCATCACCTGACATCATCAGTACACATGCTTGCCTGCCCCTTTGTGATGAGGTAGAAGCAGATCACCACCCAATCACCCAAATGATCTTTCCCGTCTAAGGGAATGGTTAAAAGGACTCAACCACAAGCAACCAGCAGCCATTGTCTTGCTAGTCTCTGGTGTGGCCATGCGCTCTCCGAGCCATGGCTGTCACTATGCTTCCTGGCTTTGGCCCCCTCCCCCACCTTGGGGAGGTGAATCTTCTCTCTTCTTTCTCTTTCTTTAATTTACTTTTAAATAAACTTTTCTTTCTTAACATTTTTGTGTGTCGCAATTCTTTGCATTTGCTCGGATCTCTGGGTTGCCAGTGCACACCTTCGGCTTGCACTCACCCTATCCAAACCCTAACATACTAGTGTATAGAATTACAATTAAGCCGGGCTCGGTGGCTCAGCCTGTAATCCCGTGCCTTTGGGAGGCTGAGGTGAGTGGATTGCTTGAGCCCGCGGGTTCGAGACCCGCCTGGGGCAACTTGGCGAGACCTCATCTCTACAATAAATCAAAATGCCTGTAGTTCCAGCTACTTGGAAGGCTGAGGCAGAAGGATCGCAGGAGCCTAGCAGTTCGAGGCTGCGGTGGCCAGGAGTGGCCATGCACTCCAGTCTGGGCAACAGAGTGAGACTCCAACTCAAAAAAAAAAAAAAAGAATTACAATTAATTTCTGATTTTCGATCTTAAGATCTTTTTAAATTCGCTATACTTCTATTGACAGTAGTCTTTGCTTTTGCTGTTGGTTCCTTGGGGTTTCTACATAAAATCATATTATCTGTGAATAAAGACGGATTTTACTTCTTCCTTTCCCATCATTTATCTGTTTTTTTCTTCTTGCATTGCTGTAGTTTTGTTTTTGAGTCAGAGTCTTACTCTGTAATCCAGGCTGGAGTGTAGTGGTAGAATCATGCCTCACTGCAGCCTCAACCTCTGGGGCTCAGGTGATACTTCTGCCTCCTCCTACCGCGGAGCTGGGGTTACAGGAGCATGCCACCACACACAGCTAATTAAAAAATTTTTTTTGCAGAGGTAAAGTCTCACTATGTTGCCCAGTCTGGTCTTGAACTCTTGGGCTAAAGCAATCTTCCTGCCATGGCCTCCCAAAGCATGGGGATTATAGGCTTGAGCCACTGCACCTGGCTGTAGGATGTTATCACTAGAATTGCCAGTGAAATGTGAAGTGAGAAGACATTCTTGCTCCAACCCTGTTATTAGTGGAAAGCATTAACAGCATTTCACCTTGTAGCACAAGGCTGTGGTGAATTTCTGTCAATGTTTTTATCAGTTTGAGGACTTTTTCTTTTGTTCCTGCTTTGCTGAGTTTTATCCTGAAAAGACTTGTTTTGTAAAATGATCATCTGCGTGTACTGGCATGGTCACTGTCTTCTCTTTTGTTCTATTAATATGATGAACTGCATCAGTTGATTTCTCAGCCCTTAAGCTCACTTGTTGTTCCTTTGATGAGCCTCACTTGGTTGTGATGTATTATTTTACATAGTGCTTGGTTTGATTTGCTCTATCTGGTTAAGTATTTTTGTATTTTGCTCATAAGAAAAACTGATTTAACTTTACCTTTCTTGTTACATCTTTGCTAAATTTTAGTTATTGGAGATATCCTGGTCTATAACATGAAATTATTCCTTTTCTTATATATTCTGAGAGTCTGTATAAACTTGGCATTACTTCCTTCCTAAATACTTGATACATTTCACCAGTGCAAGCATCCAGGCCTAAACATTTCTTTGTGGGAAGGTTCTTGACAAAAGTCTACTCAGATCTCTACCTCCTCTCTTGTTACTTTTGTTTTTTAAGGCATTTGTCCATTTCATGTAAACTGTCAAATTTACAGACACATAGGAATTGCTGTTCACAATATTCCATTTTTATCTTTTTGATATCTATAGGATCTGGTGACATCTTTTTATTCCTAATATTGGTAATTTGGGTCTTCTCTCTTCCTCCTTTTTTATTGCTAGATCAAGTATTGAAGATTAATCAAAGTTAATCGTACAAATAAATTTTTATAGACAGTTCAAAATGTATTTTTCTTTTATTATAAGACACTTAATTTTGTTATAATTGTTACAAGTCTTGGGCTGGGCAAGGTGGCTCATGCCTGTAATCCCAGCATTTTGGGAGGTGGAGGTGAGAGGACTGCCTGAGTCCAGGGGTTCAAGACCAGCCTGGGGAACTTGGTCCCTACAATAAATCAAAAAGTTAGCTGGGCATGGTGGCGCACACCTGTAGTTCCAGTTACTTGGGAAGCTGAGGCAGAAGGATCCCCTGAGCCCAGCAGGTTGAGACTGTGTTGGTTATGAGTGTGCCACTGCACTCCAGCCTGGGCGACAGAGTGAGACTTTAACTCAAAAACCAAAATTGTCACAGTCTTATTGTCTAATAGTTACAAAGCAAAATAAAACAAAAAAGTAAATAGGATTAGTTTATTAAAATAAGAACTTTTCAGGAGGCTTATTCCAATATGGTATGGAGTTTAGCACAAAGGTCTATCTGGAAGTTTACCTAAGTGGGGCCAGTGACAGATACATCATGTCATGTTAGATCTGCCCTAACACACTTCATCTGGACTCAGGAAGTGGGTTCCTGTGTACCCAGAGGATTACAGCACCGTATATTCAGTTCTGCAGCAGTATCTCCATTTGAAAGAGCATAACATAAACATCTGGCCTAGGGACTTAGACCAAAAGGTCTACCTACTCTGCTAAGATACTTTCAATACTGGCCAAGGGAGGCAGGTTATGGTAAAAAGGTCCTAAGCGCCTGCTGGGTGACAACAGGACTACACTGGTCTGAAACAGAAAGCTGCCTCACTCTCATGGCTTCATTCTTTTTTTGAGTTGGAGTCTCACTCTGTCGCCCAGACTGGAATGCAGTGGCCGCTCCCGGCCATCGCAGCCTCGACCTGCTGGGCTCCGGCGATCCTGCCGCCTCAGCCTTCCGAGTAGCCGGAATTACAGGCATGCGCTACCACGCCCGGCTGATTTTTTGATTTATTGTAGAGATGAGGTCTCGCTGCCCAGGCGGGTCTCGAACCCGCGGGCTCAGGCAAT
>NW_007253946.1:982741-984279 GCF_000164805.1 Carlito syrichta
CCCCAACCAAAAAAAAAAAAAAAAAAAAAAAAAATCAAGAACACATTCTACAGATGGCTTTTGTATTTATTTAATAATAACTCTAGCAGGTATACTTAGCATAATAAAGTTGTAATACCATGGTATTAATAGCACAGTACTTCCTACCAGTATGAAAGCAATGTGAAATAAAAGGACCACCTAAGAAGCCTTTTATACCAGTAAACAGACTTGTAATTAATCTGCTGCTCAGAGAAGCTGCGCTAAAACCCTGGCGCATATCCCACACAAGCAGATGCACCATCTATCAAGGTGAATACTATGCAGATTAACTGTCCCCGGCTCTGATCACTGCTGGTATCGTTCATTATTACCTGACAGCAGCTCATGCAGAATTGCTGTTTTATGAGTTATTGGGAGAAAGACGTAAGCAGCACATGTCCTCACACAGTTTCCAGATCTGGATGTTAACGAAACAGGGATGCATGCAAAACACACAGTAGCACACCTGGCAATCTGTATTTCTGGACATCTTTGTACGAACTTATGATACGTATTTCACCATTCTGTTTGCATGTGCTACTCACATCACTTTGCTACATTTATGTTTTGGATATTTTTTTATTTTTTATTGTGAAGTTGTGGGGTACAGTTAAGGGTTAGGTATACAATTGTGTTTCATTCAGGCACCCTGTTGATATGGGGTGTTTCCCCGTTCCCAGACAGATATTTGCTACCGTTAATCCCATCTCCCTCCCCCCACCATAGTTTCCCAGTACGGTCAGTCATTTTCATATAGTATTGCATTGGATGTTTAAGGTCCATTATATGAGTGAGAACATGTGATACTCGGATCTTTGTTTCTGTGAGAGGTCACTCAGTATTATAGACTCTAGTTCCATCCAGGTTGCTGCGAAATTCATGATTTTGTTCTTTTTTATGGCTGCGTAGTATTCCATCGTGTATATGTACCACATTTTTTTAATCCAGTCCTCTTTTGACAGGCAGCATGGCTGTTTCCAGGTTCTTGCTATTGTGAACAATGCTGTGATAAACATGTGTGTGCAGGTATCTTTTTTATAGAGTGATTTGTGTTCTTCAGGATATATTCCCAGTAGGGGTATTGCGGGGTCATATGGGAGGTTGGTATTTAGAGCTTTTAAGAATCACCACACTGCTTTCCACAGAGGTTGCACTAGTTTACACTCTCACCAACAGTGTAGAAGTGTTCCCTTTTCGCCACACCCTCTCCAGCAGCTGTTATTTTTTGAGTTGTTGATGATTGCCATTCTGACTGGGGTTAGGTGGTATCTCAGTGTGGTTTTGATTTGCATCTCCCTGATGATTAGTGAGGTTGAACATTTCTTCATGTATTTGTTGGCTGCTCGGATGTCTTCCTTTGTGAAGTGTCTGTTCATGTCTTTTGCCCATTTTATAATGGGGTTGTTTTTTTCTTTTCAGCACGTTTGAGTTCCTTGTAGATCCAGGATGTTAAGCCTTTGTCGGACCTGGAGTTGGCAAATACTTTTTCCCAGTCTGTAGGCTGTCTCCCTGCTCTG
>NW_007253947.1:0-749 GCF_000164805.1 Carlito syrichta
CGTTCTCTGCAAGATGCCCTGATTTCCCTGTCGATGTGGATTGCAAACACTGTACACAAAAAGACAGATGCCCAGAAGTTTCCTAGGAACGTGGAATCCATGATTCCTGGTTACCTTTAAAAATACATAATAAACATTTGGTAACTGCAAAACTTATATACCCTCTCAAAATAAAAAGAGAAACGGAAGCTGAAGGATTACAGGGTTCACCTTAAGAGCAGAGTTACATCCAAATATGGCAAGAGGACACTTTGTGTTCTGGAATCTGGCCTTAGTTGTTCCGAGGAACCTAATGGACTTGGAGTACCCAATACTCCTTTACAACTTTCAAGAGGACGACAATGTTACTGGAGTCCCGATATGACTGATTCGTAATATCTGCATGCTAAATTGCTCTGAAACATTTGGGGAGCTCAAAACCCTATTGTTTGTGCCATAGCGGACACCCTGGGAATTTCTTGGATTGAGGAATAGTACAACAAAAATTCTTTATTCGTCCTTGGTTGGAGGCCGTGTAGTGTCCTGTATGTTAGGACTCTCTTTCCCTAGATTCCTGTTTTGAAACCCTAATACTTGTTTAGCCCTTAGTAAGATGCCATAGAGATTTTTTGATAGAGGAACCGTGTAAAACAGATTTCTTCTTTTTTCTTAGCAAGAGGCCATGTAGTTTGCTGTATATGAGGACTGCAATTACTCACCTTCATGCCTCGAATCCCTGATTCCTCTTTAGCCATCAGCAAGATGCCCTG
>NW_007253947.1:2237-3282 GCF_000164805.1 Carlito syrichta
AACCCAAATAAAAAACACAATTTCATTCACAATATCCACAAAAAAATTGCAATACCTTGGCATCTTCCTAAGCAGAGAGGTGAAAGACCTTTACAAGGATAACTACAAAACACTGCTCAAAGAAATCAAAGTTGACACAAACAAATGAAAATATATCCCATGCTCATGAATCGGAAGAATCAACATTGTGAAGATGTCCATCTTACCTAAGGCAATCTACAAATTCAATGCAATACCCATGAAATTCCTGGTTACATTTTAATAAATCGTACTAAATATTTGGCAACTGCAAAACCCTCGGCCCGTCTCCAAATAAAAGTACAAACGTAAATTTAAGGATTACCAAGTTCGGCTTAAGACCAGATTTACATCCAAATACAGAAAGAAGATACATTTGTTCTGGGAATCTGGCCTTAATTGTCCGAGGACCCTAAAGACTTGTACTACCAGATACACGTTTACAATTATCAAGAGGACTAGAATGTTGCTGGAGTCCTGAAATGACTGATTCATAATACCCACAAGGCAAATATCTCCAAAACATGTGACGAACTTGAAGCCCTGATTCTTGTTTATCCCATAGCAAGACACCCTGAGAATTTTTCAAATTGGGGAATCGTGTATCACAGATTCCTTATTCTTCCTTAGCGAGGGTCCATGTAGTGTCCTCTATATGAGGACTCACTTTCCCCAGTATTCTGTTTGGAAACTCTGATTCTTATTCAGCCCTTAGCAAGAAGTCATGTAGATGTGATGGAGAAACCATGTAAAACAGGTTTCTTATTTCTCCTTAGCAAAGATTTTGTAGATTCTGTATATGAGGACTGCTTTTTCCTATGCTGCGGCTTCTAAACCCTGATTCTTGCTGAGCCCACAGGAGATGGCCTTTTGATTTTAGGACTGAGGACTGCTATAACCCCGATTCTTTTTCTTCCTTGGCAAGGGGCCGTGTATTTTCCTTATCTTAGGACTCTACATACATGGATCCTGCTTCGAAAACTCTGATTCCTTTTTAGCCCTTTTCCAAGATGCTCTGTAGATTTTT
>NW_007253947.1:4091-5774 GCF_000164805.1 Carlito syrichta
ACTCTCAAAATCTGATTGGTTCTATCTCTTAGCAAGACGCTATGTAGATTTTTGGGATAGAGGACTCGTGTACCAAAGATTCCTTATTCTTCCGTAGCAACAGGTCGTGTAGTGTTCTGTGTATGAGGACTCCCATTACTGAAATTCCTGCTTCATTCTCAGCAAGACGCCGAGACATTTCCTGGTGACCTAGAATTACACTTGCTTGGATATCAAGAGAAAGACTCCCAAAAAGGTCTTGTGAAATTAGAACCCAAGATTCCTGGTTCCCTTTTCAAAAGACACATTAAAAGCGTGGTGACATAGAAGCCCTGATTGCTGATTAAACCTTATCAAGAGACCTTGTAGTTATAGCCGTTTGAGAACTACAAGAACCGGATTCCCTTTCCGTTCTCAGCAAGATGCCCTGATTTTCCCTGTTTATGTGGATTCCAAAACTCTGTATACAAAAATGCAAATGCCCAGATGTTTTCTAGGGACGAGGAATCCATGATTCCTGGTTACATTTTAATAATTCGTCCTAAATATTTGGCAACCGCAAAACCCTCTGCCCCTCTCCAAATAAAAGTACAAACGGAAATTTAAGAATTGCCAAGTTCATCTTAAGATTAGTGTTACTTCCAAATATGGCAAGAAGATACTTCTGTCCGGGAATCTGTCTTTAGTAGTCCGAGGAACCTAAGGGACTTGTACTAGCAGTTACACGTTTACAACTCTTAAGAGGACCAGAATGTTGCTGGAGTCCTGAAAAGACTCATTCATAATACCCACAAACCAAATATCTCGGAAACATGAGACGAGCTCGAAGCCCTGCTTCTTGTTTATCCCGTAGCAAAACACCCTGAGAATATTTTTAATTGAGGCTAGTGTATCACAGATTCCTTATTATTCCTTAGCGAGGGGGCATGTAATATCCAGTATATGAGGACTCCTTTTCCCAGAAGCCTGTTTGGAAACCCTGATTCTTGTTTAGCTCTTAGCAAGATATCATGTAGTTATTTTGATGGAGGAACCATGTAAAACAGGTTTCCTTTTTCTCCTTAGCAAGACATCGTGTAGATTCTGTAACTGAGGACTGCTATTAACTATGTTGCAGCTTCTAAACCCTGATTCTTGCTTAGACCACAGCAAATGGCCTGTTGATATTTAGGCTTGAGAACAGATATAACAACCATGCTTCTTCTTCCTTGGCATGGGGCCATGTATTTTACTGTATATTAGGATTCTCATTTCATAGATTCTGCTTCGGAATTCTTATTCTTTTTTAGCCCTTTCAAGATGCCCTGTAGATTTTTGGGATTGAGGACTCATGTAACCCAGATTCCTTTTAGTTTCTTAGCAAAAGGTCATGTAGTTGCCTGTATATAAGGACTCCATTTCCCCCAATTCATGCTTAAAACACCCTGATTCGTGTTTAACCCATAGCAAGACCACCTGAAGCTCTTTTGGGATTGAGGTCACGAGTAACGCAGATTCCTTCCCCTTACTTAGCAACAGGCAGTGATTTTCCTGTATGTGAGGACTCCCATTACCCAGATATCGAATTCAAAAACCTGATTGGTGGTTACCTCTGAGGAGGAGGGCCTGCAGATTTTGGGATTGAGGGCGCATGTAACCAAGATTCCTTATGCTTCCTTTAGCAATATGACGTGTAGTTTCCTGTATATGTCGACTCCCATTACC
>NW_007253947.1:6694-7677 GCF_000164805.1 Carlito syrichta
CATTTTGAGACCAGAGTTACATCCAAATATGGCAAGAAGATTCTTTTTGTCCTGGAATCTGGCGTTAGTTGTTCCGAGGAACCTAACGAACTAGGAGTGCCCGATACCCATTTACAACTTTCAAGAGGACCAGAAGGTTGCTGGAGTCGTGAAATGACCGATTCATAATATCCGCATGCTAAATTGCTCTGAAACATTTGGGGAGCTCGAAGCCCTCTTTCTTGTTTGTCCCATAGCAGACACCCTGGGAATTTTTTAGATTGAGTACTCGTACCACAAAGATTCTTTATTCGTCCTTAGTTGGAGACCGTGTAGTGTCCTGTATGTGAGGACGCTTTCCCAAGATTCCTGTTTGAAACCCTGATTCTTGTTTAGCCCTTAGTAAGAAGCCATGTAGATTTTTTGATAGAGGAACCGTGTAAAGCAGATTTCTTCTTTTTTCTTAGCAAGAGGCCATGTAGTTTCCTGCATATGAGGACTGCTATTACCCACATTCATAACTCGAATCCCTGATTCTTCTTTAGCCATCAGCAAGATGACCTGCAGATTGCCAGGACTGAAGACTCATATAACCCAGATTCCTTATTTTTGCAACAGCCGTGCAGTTGCCTGTATATGAGTACTCCCTTTCCCAGATACATGGACTGAGGACTGCTATAACCCCGATTCTTTCTCTTCTTTGGCAAGGGGCGGTGTATTTTCTTGTATATTAGGAGTCTCATAACATAGATCCCGTCTTGAAACTCTGATTCTTTTTTAGCCCATTCCAAGATTCCCTGTGGATTTTGGGGATTGAGGACTTGTGTAAACTTGATTCCTTATTCTTTCTTAGCAAAAGGTCATGTAGTTGCCTGTATAGAAGGACTCCATTTACCCAGATTCGTGCTTAAAATATGCTTAAAACCCTGATGCTAGTTTAGACTTTTGGAAGACGCTGTGTAGTTTTTTGGGGATTGAGAACACATGTCACCCAGATTCCTTAT
>NW_007253948.1:0-24116 GCF_000164805.1 Carlito syrichta
AAAAAAAAAAAAATTAGCTGGGCATGGTAGTGTGCTACTTGGAAGGCTGAAACGAAAGGTTCACTTTAGCCCAGCAGGTCAAAGATGGGGTGACTATGAATGTGCCAATGCACTCCAGCTTGGGCGACACAGTGAGACTCCAACTCAGAAGCAAAATGAGGTTCATAAGAAAATTGAGTGAGTATAGTAGAGTCTAATTTTCTCAGCTTGCCTTTCCCGACATGGAAACTTCAACATCCTAACAAGCTTCGTTGAGAACGGTGGCGTCGCAGGACCGTTTGCCATGTGTGGAGTAGACCCTTATTTTATGTGTGTGCTGGGTAGAAGATAGGAGTCCCTAGACTTCTCAGTCTCATTTACCTAAAACTTTGCCTCTGTAACACAGAGCTGTGAAGAACGATAATTGATGTATCTCTTGACTGAAGACAGGAGAAAAAGAGAGACTTATTTTCTTGGCTATACCTGCCTGGAGGGGAGTTTCTATCATGCTGAGCTGGAAGTGGAAGGGAGAGTAAATTGTGTTCAACTACTACATATTCTAGCTGCTTTTCCCTTCTGATGTTTAGTAGATGAAATGGGTACATTTTTTCATTTGTTGTTGCCTTTAGGGCAGTTTCTAATTTCCCTCTACATACATGTGCCTGTGTACATGTATTTATTTAATAATTTAAATCAGCTATGGTTGTTTAACTGAGGAGTAGTTTAGAAAGTTCTTCATGCTATCATTCTGGAGATGAACTTGAAATATGATATGTGATTAAATATATACAATCATTGAAAATCTCCATATGAAAGTATCAAACATACATATATACATACACACATCCGTGCCAAGATTTGCATCTGGTTCATGCAAATTTTCCAATAAGAAATCATTAGCCACTCTTCCAATGGAAATATGATATTCTATTCTTTTTGAGATAATTTTTCAAGTAAAACTTTTCTAGGAGGTGTCACTCTCATGAACATTTGGCAAAAATTCATCAAATTATATACATAAATGACTCTTTAGCAGTATTTATTTAAATACAAAGAGTTAAATCTATTTGTTTACTGAGATTATTTTATCTATATTTATATTTGCTTTAATAGTAATTTAAGTACAATACAAATCATCCATAAAGTACCTCTAATTGGTTTCTTATATAGCATTCTTTTTTTAAAGAATAATCTGCTGATAAGTAATGATAGAATAAAATTCATATACAAAAACATACTCCAAGTTTTCTCCCAGTTTGTAGGTCTCTTCAATCATGTGATATCTCAGTTCTGCTAATCCACTTGTGTCTGACTATGCTGATGCCATTTGCTGCTGTGATTGCCATTTCTGTCCAAAGAGCATGAGAGCTATCATTAATATAGCTTCATCAACAAATTTGAGCATTCACTGTAAATTAAACACAACAAATTTTAGAGAAATTTCGGTAAACTCAAATACAATCTACTCTCCACTGGTAACATACATTAATAATTAGTCCTTAAAAGCTTTTGTTTCTTTCTTTGTACTTTTTGTTTGTATCATATTTTTATATAAAAATATATAATTTCACCTTTTAACTCTTTATTCCAAGGTGGAGGAGATTTTTGTATTTTTCTCAGAAATAAAAATTTACTGATATTTAAACTGAAAATGGATTCTCCATTGTAATATATAATGAATTAATATATAAAAGAACATTATTTTCAAGTGATACTAGCTAAGGAATATTACTCTTCACCAGTGTCACAAATAAAAGTGCTGCCATATCTACAAAAACTGGCAATTGCTATAATGAAAGAGGATAATAAAGTATGAGGAAAATTAAAAAAAAAAAAATTAAGTTGGAGTTTCACTCTGTCGCCCAGACTATGTCCAGACTGGAGTGTAGTGACACGCTCAGAGCCACCACAGCCTGGACCTGCTGGGCTCTGGTGATCCTTCTGCCTCAGCCTTCCAAGTAGCTGGATCTATAGGCACGTGACACCATGTGTGGCTAATTTTTTGATTTGTTACAGAAATGAGATCTCGCCAAGTTGCCTACACTGGTCTTGAACCAGTGGGCTCAGGTAATTCTCTTACCTCTGCCTCCCAAAATGCTGTGATTATAGGCGTGAGCCACTGCACACAACAGAAAAAAAATGTGTGTATATATATAGTTTTGAATTGGAGTCTCACTCCCTCATCCTGGCTGGCATACTCACGGCCATCCCAGCGTCGACCTGCTGGACTCCTGAGATCCTTCCACCTTAGCCTTCCAAGTAGCCGCAACGAGAGCCGCCCCTACCATGCCGGCTAATTTTTTAAAAATTTATTATAGAGACGGGGTCTCGCCAAGTTGCCCGGGCTGGTCTAGGAAAAATATTTTTAAAAAACAGAAAGCTACAAAATATTTTTTTAATTAAAACTCTCAAAGTATAAGGGATTAGTTTTTGCAAGTAGGTCAATTAGTCTATTTTATTTTAGTGCCCATTTAGTGCTTCACAGTAAATAGGGCAGCCCATTTCACAATGTTCTATAATGGGTAAGTAATGGCATTTATAAGCTACTAGTGCCAGTGTTGTAAGTGCTTACACAGAATGTAGCATAGTGTTGTGCAATAAGAGACAGACTTTTATTTCAGAATATGAATAAAAGTGACTCTGGCAGTAAATAAACCATAAAACCAAGCCCCTTTGACTAGCCAGTCACAGGAAATATAACAGTCCAGGAAAATTTTTCCAGGGTAAAAATTTTCTGTAAGACAGTAAAAGTCATTACTTACTTTACATGACCTTTAAACTCCTATCTCCTCAATGCAGTGCTGCCTTTACTTGATCATTTAGATTTTTAAGCAGATATTGTTCATGCATATATTTTGAAAGGTAGTTTCTCAATTAGATTTAGTAATTTCTAGAATATTTATTTTAGTTCCCTGCATTTTGAAGTTGGCACTTAAAAATGAAAACAAAAAAAAAGTTTATTTTTTGGAAATTGAAGACATAAAGGAAAATATACACATGGCACTGGTAATTGAAATTATTTACATTAATATTGTTAGCAATAAATTAACAGGAACAAGTTAAAGCTTCCTTTGCATTCATTCAAAGTAGTAGAGGATTCTGAAATGCAACAAATTTATTTTCTTAAAATTAAAAATTAGTTTTAAATTGCTATTTTAGTCATGTAAAAACTTATCAGCATTAAATAACAGGTAATAGTTTTGTTTAACAAAACTACTTCAATAATTATGTTATTTTTAAACAAAACAAGGTGATTTGACTATTAAAACTTTAGCTGAGCCATCTATGCATTAGATAAATGTCCTGAAATATATTTACTGTTAGTGTGTTGTAATATTTTTAATGTTGACAAAAATATGGAGAACTTTTGATTTAAGCCTGAGCAAAGCAAATGAAAAAATCCTCTCCACAGAGTCCTGACAGAAGAAAATAAAATATTTTATTGATTTCATCTCTAATTCCATGAAAATTAGTTATCATTGCTTCCAATACTGAATTTTGGAGTAAGACGGCGTAAGGCAAATTCCTTGAACATATTTTTAAAAACACATTAATTATAGCAAAATATAAACAAGGTTTTATATATTGACATTAAAAGCAATTTCCTTTATGCCAAATATATTTATGTAAGAATGATTCTTCTTTTTTTTTATTTTTTGAGTTGGAGTCTTACTCCGTCCTCCAGACTAGAGTGCAGTGGCACACTCCCGGCCACCACAGACTCGACCTGCTGGGCTCAGGCGATCCTTCCATTTCAACCTTCCAAGTAGCTGGAACTACAGGCATGTACTACCATGCCTGGCTAATTTTTGATTTATTGTAGAGATGAGGTGTCGCCAAGTTGCCCGGGTGGGTCTCGAACCCGTGGGCTCAGGCAATCCACTCACCTCGGCCTCCCAAAGCGCTAGGATTACAGGCTGAGCCACTGAGCCCGGCCTAGAATGATTTCTTTTAAACTGAATATATTGCACCATTTTGAAAAGTTAATTATTACGTTTAATAAAATATATTCTACATCTGCCAATTACAATGGTTCCAAGTGACTAGGAATAATTAAATTTCTCTTATTCTAAAATCAAACATCCAAGTGTTGTTTTTTAGTTGTTTTCTGTTTGATCTATTTATGAGCTCTCAGTTTCCTGCTTCACTTCTTTCTTTCTGAAATGTACTATAGATATTACCAGTGAGTATCAGTCATCTCTTTCTTAGTTTCTAGCTCTGTTCACCTCTCTCACTATTTCACCACTCCTTCACCTCCAGTCTTTCTTAACACTTTATTATTATTTCTACCTGCTTACACTGGCAGTCACAGATGACTGAAAGTTTTTACCTATATTACTGAAGCATGCTTAGTTAGTTTCTGTACACGTTTGTAAAATTAAATTCACAGTTAGGATTTTATAAAGTTTTCATTTCTTCAACAACTTACATGTTGTTTTTTTTTCTCTGATAGAAAAATATATTTCACACCTAGTATGAAAATATTCTTAAAAAATGAGATCCACAGAACCCATGGGCATTTTTATCAGTTGTCACTCTAAAGTTGTACAAACCAACAAAATGTTCTGCTCTTGTAACGTCTGAGAAGTTTAAATAGCAGATTTCCTTCTAGTCTCAGATGTCTCAGCAGAAACTTCAGAATTCCAAAAACAATCATAGTATTTGCCTCAGAACTGTATATTTTTATTTAAATAAACACACAACTCCAAACTATTCCTTACATATAATATTTATACAGACAAGTGAAATAAATAGCTATTTTATTATCTGTTAAAGAGTAGCTACTGAATGTCCAAAGGGGCCATTTTTTATTTCCTTTTCATTTTTTAAAGTTCCCCATTTTTGATCCAAGTGTTTTGGATTTAAGTCCATGGTTTTAACTCTTGAAGACAAGAAGAAGGAAAACTGTCAAAAATTAGAAGTAGGTATTTATAAGTCAGGACAAATTGGAAGAGTTTGACACATCAAATATAAGAATATCTAAGTCAATGGAAATCTGCAGGGTTAATTAAGAAAAGAGTTGTGCAATAATTAAAAGAGAAGAAGTGCAAAATTTTGTGAATTCAAGACATGATTTGAAGCAGAAGATCAGAGAGTGAGGATGGAAAACCACTAGAAAAGATCTAGGTTATCAAATATATAGAACCAAGAGGAGCTGAAGAATTTAAAGAGCTGCTGGTCTTGAGCTTCTAAGTAACCTGTGAGGAAAGAACATCCACTGTGCTTAAAGTGATTGAAAGAAGATGAAAGGTTTGAGGGAGTTTTAAAAAGTAATTGGCACTGTAAAAAAAGTGAAAAGAAGCCAATTAAGGATAAATAAAAAAAGATTGCTGAGTAAGGCTGAATATCCAGCCAAGGTTAGAAATCATAAATTTTGATGAGGCAATTAATGCTATGTGATTTCTCTCTATTAAGCCTTGACTGCCCATAGGCGGGGATATTCACCTGATGAAGGGGCATTCAGTGGTAATTAGAGAATGCACAAAGGAAAGCATAAGTTTTTCAAAGGTAGGCTAATTTTAGTGTCATAAATTGTTCTTCAGACAATTTAGAGAGTCCTTAGTCTAGTACTAATAACTATGCATTTTTTAAACTGTCCGATTGTGTTCCCCATTTAACCTTATTTCTTTTCAGGAGTAGGTAATACATCCCTCTTCTAGAAATGGCTACTCTGAGTTTTAAAAGGTTAATCAACATTCCAATGAGACACAGTCACTAAGAGTCATATCCTGATCCAACATCAAGTTTGTTTAATTTATGTTCTCCTGTGCTTCTTGAGTCTTTGTAAGTTGACTTGATTTCAAAATTTAGGGCATACAGTGGAATGAGAAGTTGCATTCAGTTTGTGAAACTTCAACTAGTTATACAATTCTGATATGTAGACTTGTTTGAATGTGTATTTTACTTCAATATGAAGCTTTGAAAAATGAATGAGAACGGGATTGAGTGAATCTGCCTAAGGGGTTCTGAAATAAATTGGTTATTTTTAGTGGCAGATATAATACATACCAATTTTTTCTTATATTACCAAAGTCTTTTCCAAAATTTCACTTCTTATTAGTTAATTTTCTACTAGAAACTGAAGCTTTGTGGCAACCCTGCTTTGAAAATATCTATTTGTTGGCACATTTTTTCCCAAAAGCATGTACTCACTCTGTGTTTTGGTGTCACATTTTGGTAATTCTCCAAATACTTCAAACTTTTTCATTATTATTGTATCTGCTATGACTATATGTGATCAGTGATCTTGATGTTACTATTGTGATTGTTTTGGGGCACCATGCACTATGCCCATATAAGATGGTAGACTTAATAAATATTGTGTGTGTTCAGACTCCACCAAACTCTCTCCCCTCAGGCCTCCCTATTCTTAGAGATACAGTATTGAAAGAAGGTCAGTTAAGCAAAACAATGACTTCTAAGTTTTTAAGGGAAAAGAAGAGTCACATATCTCTAGCTCTAAGTCAAAACTAGAAATGATTGAAGTTAGGGAGGAAGGCATGTTAAAATTCACAATAGGCTGAGATCTAGGCCTCTTGTGCCATGTAGCCAAGTTGTGAATGAAAGAAAAATGAAAGGAAATTCAAAGTGCACATCAGTGAATATAAGAATGACAGAAAAGTGAAATAGCCATATTGCTGATGTGCAGAAAGTTTGAGTGGTCCAGATATAAGATCAAACCAGCCACAATATTCCCTAAGGCAAAAGCATAACTCAAAGTAAGGTGTCAACTCTCTTTAATTCTATGAAGACTGAGAGAAGAAAGGAAGCTGTAGGAAAAAAAAAAACTTAAAAGCTAAAAGTTGATTCATGAGGTTTAAGAAAAGAAGCCATCTCTATAACATAAAAATGTAAGGTGAAGCAGCAAGTACTGATATAGAAGTTACAGCAAGTTATCCAGAAGATCTAGCACAGATAATGGATGAAGATCTACGCTGCACAACAGATTTTCCATGTTGACAGTCAGTCATATATTAGAAGACACTATCAAGGACTTTCATAGCTAGAGAGGAGAAATCACTGCCTGGCTTTAAAGCTTCAAAAGACAGGCTAACCTCATCTTTAGGTGATAATGCTGACTTTAAGTTGACTTTCAGTTGAATCCAATTCTCATTTTTCATTCTGAAAATTTAGACCTCCCTTAAGAATTATGCTAAATCTATTCAGCCTATGCTCTATAAATAGAACAAAGCCTGGATTACAGCATATCTGTTTACAACATGCTTTACTTAATATTTTAAGCAAACTGTTGAGACCTACTGCTCAGAAAAAAAAAGATTGCTTCAAAATCTTGCTGCTCATTGACAATGCACTTGGTTGCCCAAGAGCTCTGATGGAGATGTATAAGGTGATCAATGTGATTTTTATAGCTGTCAACACAACATCAATTTTGCATCCTATGGATCAATGAATAATTTTGAATTTTCAACTTGTATTATTTAAGAAATACCTTTCATAAGGCTATAGTTGTCATAAGTAGTGATTCATGTGATAAAATTGGGAAAAGTAAATTAAAAATCTTCTAGACAGGATTTATCATTCTATATGCTATTAAGACCATTTGCGATTCATTGGTAGGAGGTCAAAATATCAACATTAAGAAGAACTTGAAAGAATTGATTCCAACCCTCATGGATGACTTTGAGAGATTCAAGACTTTAGTGGAGGAAGCTACTGAAGGTGTGATAGTAGTAGCGAGAGAACTAGATTTGGAAGTGGAGCCTGAAGATATGATTGAATCAAAGTAATCTTATGTAAAACTTGCGGGGAGTTGCTTTTTTTTTTTTTTTTTTTTTTTTTTTTTTTTGAGTTGGAGTCTCACTCGGTCGCCCAGACTGCAGTGCACGCAGCCTCGACCTGCTGGGCTCCGGCGATCCTCCCGCCTCAGCCTTCCGAGTAGCCGGAACTACAGGCATGCGCTACCACGCCCGGCTGATTTTTGTGATTAATTGTAGAAATTAGGTCTCGCTGCCCAGGCGGGTCTCGAACCCGCGGGTTCAGGCAATCCACTCACCTCAGCCTCCCAAATGTGCGGGATTACAGGCTGAGCCACCAAGCCCCGCAGGAGTTGCTTCTTATGGAAGAGCAAATAATGTGGTTTTGTGATTTGAAATCTACTCTTGGTGAAGATACTGCAAACATTGCTGAAATGACAATAAAATATTTAGAATAGTTCATAAAAAGAAGGCAGGATATAAAAGAATTGCCTCCAAATTTGAAAAAAAATTATTCTGTTTGTAAAATGCTATCAAACAGCAACGTTTAATACAGAGAAATATTTTGTGAAGGGAAGAGTTAGTTGATAGAGAAAACTTCATGGCTGTTTTATTTTAAGAAATTGGCACAGCCACACCACCCCTCATCAACCCCCACCCTGATCAGTCAGCATAATCAAGATGGAGGACAGATCTACACAAGCAAAAAGATTAAGACTCACTGATGGCTCAATATTCATTAGCTTTATTTAGCAATAAAGTATTTTTTATTAAGGGATGCACATTTTTTGGCCACAATGCTATTGAACACAACAAAAGTACAGTATAATGTAGACATAACTTTTATACGCACTAGGAAACAAAAAAAATTGTGTGACTTGCTTTATCGAAATAGTTGCTCAATTTTGGTGGTCTGGATCCAAGCCCCCAGTATCTCTGAGATATAACTGTATATTCTATTGAGTTTTTATTATAGGCAGCATTGGTCTAAAAGCAACACAACTATTATTTTATTCGACTTTACAGTAATTCTAGGGTTTTGGTCCTATTATTCTCCCTTATTTTGCAGATGAAAATGACGTATTGGTTGGTGAGCAATATAGGTAACTAGATAAAATTTAAAGCTAAGTAGTTTGATTTCAGGCCCTATACTGAATGATTACTTAATAAAATTATGCTATGTAAAATCATAAATAATGATCAGCATAAATTATATAAAGAACAAATGCATATTTTAGTCAGTAAGTGATCTATGGAAAAACAAAATAAAACAGAAGGAGACACCTTGGTCTAGGCTGAACTGAGAATGCTTTGTCTTATTTCATAAATATTTTGCTATGAAAACATATGTACACATTTTTGGTGTATATTTGTATTCATTTCTGCTTTTTATATACTTAAAGTAAAATTGCTGAGGCATAGTTAGCCATATCTTTGACCTTAGTGTATTTATAGAATTATGCTACATTATAAATTATTTGGCTAAGTTTGGAGTTTGCTAAGGTTTTCTGGTCCACACATTTTCAATTAGCTATTGATTTACAATTTCACCATAGTGACTTGGCTGTGTTAGAATGCTAATAGCCATTAACATTCAAATAGCAACTGAAACATTCTCCCCAAATTATCATATTTGTTGAGATCCTGGTGACAATAGCCCCCCCCTTTTTGAGTTGGGCTTTCACTCTGTCACCCAGGAGTACAGTGACAGATCACTTCTCACTACTGTCTTGACCTCCTAGGCTCAGGCGATCCTCCTGCCTTAGCCTACTGACTAGCTGCAACTATAGATGCACACCCCCATGCCTGGCTAATTTTCTTGATGTTTCATAGAGACAAGGTCTCACAATGCTGCATAGGTTGGTCTTGAATTACTGGGGTCAAGCGATCCCCCTACCTCAGCCTCCCAAAATGCTAGGATTGCAGGCATGAGCCACTGCACCTTCTCCTTTTAATAATGTAAATAAATATAGTAATTTCACTTTATGGATCAAAATGATAAGATAATAGTTTAGATTTGACTGCTGTGAATTTTAGATTTGATGGAAAACACCATGGTGTTCATCTGTTTTTATAAGCATGTTTTATATCAACACTATGCCAGCAGCAGAGGACACAGTATTGAACAAAATAGACTTATGGCTTTTCTCCAAAAACTTGAAGTTTATTTAAGTACAAAAGCATCTTTATTAAATATGCTATTTTTATCCATGTAGATAATCATATCAAATATTGCAAGAATGCAAATTATTGGGAATACAATAGAACTTAGTGGAGACAGAGCAGGGTGATTAACTTGAAAGAATAATTCTCTGAAAAAAATTTTGCTCACTTTTGCTATAAAATATATTTTAATTTTGAAAAAGCACTTGAAAGAAATGTTCATAGATATCATCCAGTATAACCCCATAATGTATAGAGAAATAAAGGATACTGTAATAAAACCTACCCTGTCACATATTTCTTATATATGTATGCTTAGTTGGATGACAGAATTAAAAATAGATATGAAATCTGAAAGTTCTCCATAATTTCAACTCCATGTTGTGCTTATTTCAGAGATATTTACAAGACCTATTGAGTTATATCGGAACAACTGCCCCTGAACTAAATCGTCTCAAATTTCTGGTCTATTAAATTTCTGACTTGCTTTTTCAGGTACTTTCTCTCTCCCTTGCTGTTGGCATATTCATTTTACTTTATTTTTCTCTTGGTTTACACTTGTCTGTAGAACACCATAATCTAACTCTAATTTTCTAATTCTGAGAGAGTCTAGAATCCATATCAAAGTTTTATTTACTTGTTTCTTCATTATATGAAGAAGTATTGAGTGACTTTCCCCAATAGGTACTATGCTAAATTCTGTTGGGTCAGAAATGAAAATACTCTGATATTCCTGAAGAAATTCATGGAATTCCAACCACAATTATTAATGTCAATTAAATAAATAACATGAAATACAGATGGAAAAATTTTAGCAAATGTGTAGACTGACATTAATGAATAATTTTAAATCAATATATTATTGTTAATAACATAAATGCAAAAAGTATATGTCATATTTATATCAATTTGATTTATATAAATAAATGAATTTTCATACAGTAAAAGTAGCCAGGTAACCAAAACCAAATGTATATATACATAAATATATATAAATACAAAGAACAAATACATATCTAAGAAGGATTTATATGAACACTTTATAATACATATTTATGACATTAATAGGCCCTTCAGTAAACCTCCCTCAAGCTTGTTCCCAATCACCATCTTGTCTTTATAACACCTTAAATTGGTATGACCTCTTTTTAAAAATTATATTAGCTGGAATTATGTAATTTCTATTATTTTATTTCTGTTGCATGTGATTATAAGTTTTTCTATTACTACAAACATTTTATGTACATACTTTTACTGCATACATGTATATATTTCTGATGAGTCGTGGATATATATGTTTATAATTTTAGTATATTTATGGAACCATGTTACATCATAAATCATTTGGCTGACTGAAGATTAATAAGATTTTCTAGTTCACTATTCTCCATGTAATAAAAAGAAAAAAGTAAAGAAAATCATGTCCATACATTACAGTGTCTCCCACTTCTCATAGTTAAGAAGCCCCTATAAGCTAATAAAAATAGAATTAAAACCTTATTTAAGAAGGATTTATATGAACACTTTGTAGTGTATTTAATTATTTGTCTGCCTGGTATTTTATAGCTTATTCAGATATATATTTGATCATTTTATTGAAGATGAATTCAATCATATGTTGTGCATTATATCATGTTTTTGCCATAGCTAGTGTTTGGAGGTAAAGAATGATAGACATAGGAAAAATGATATTGCATACAAACAGCACCCTAGTTTTATTATAAAATATTTAGATCAATTTGTTTGTGTCTTCTTGGATTTATTTGTGCAGTGTCTTGTAGTTCTCATTGTAAAGGTCTTTCACAAAATATTCCATGCTCATGGATAAGAAGAATCGGCATTGTTAAGATGTCCATCCTACCAGAGGCAATCTTCAGATTTAACGCAATACCCTTTAAGTTACCAACATCATTCTTCTCAGACCTGGAAATGACAATACAAAAATTCATATGGAAACATAAATAATCACAAATAGCCAAAACAATGCTTAGCAAGAGAAACAAAGCAGGAGGTATCACTCTTTCAGACTTCAAACTTTACTATAAGGCTACAGTAATCAAAACAGTCTGGTATTGGTACCAGAACAGGCATATAGACCAATGGAGCAGGATAGAGATTCCTGAAGCAAACCCTCAATTTCTCAACCAACTCATCTTTGACAAAGCCTCCAACAACAACCATTGAAAAGAGGAGAACCTGTTCAGTAAATGATGCTGGGAAAACTGACTGACCACATGCAAAAGACTGAAACAGGACCCCTACATTTCACCATACACGAAAAACAACTCTAAATGGATCAAAGACCTAAACGTAAAACCTCAAACTATAGGAATCTTAGAAAATACAGGAGACATCCTTACGGAAATTGGAACTGGCAACCAATACCTATTCAGAACCCTAAATGTCCACCTTAAGAAATAAGATAGACAAGTGGGACCTCATCAAACTAACAAGCTTTTGCAAAGAAAAAGAAACAATCAAGAGAGCAGGAACCGAGCTCGGTGGCTCAGCCTGTAATCCCGCACCTTTGGGAGGCTGAGGTAAGTGCATTGCCTGAGCCCGCGGGTTCGAGACCCGCCTGACTGGCGAGACCTCATCTCTACAACAAATAAAAAAATTAGCCGGGTGTGGTAGCGCATGCCTGTAATTCTGGCTACTTGGAAGACTGAGGCGGAAGAATCACCAGAGCCCAGCAGGTCGAGGCTGCAGTGGCCGGGAGTGGCCACTGCACTCCAGTCTGGGCGACAGAGTGAGACTCCAACTCAAAAAAAAAAAAAAAAACAGAGAGAGAGAGCAGGGAGACTGCCCACAGAATGGGAAAAAATATTTGCCAACTGTATATCTGACTAAGGCCTAACATCTAGGAGTTACGAGGAACTCAAACATGCCCAAAAGAAAAAAAAAAACCAAACAGTCCCATTTTTGCCCAATAGTGGGCAAAAGACATGAATAGACACTTCTCAAAAGAAGATAGATGGGCAGACAACAGACATGAAAAAGTGCTCAGCCTCACTCATCATCAGAGAAATGCAAATCCAAACCGCATTGAGATACCACCTACTCCCAGTAAGAATGGCCATCATTAATAAAACAAATAACAACAGGTGAGGAATGCGGAAAGAAAGGAGTGCTTTTACACTGCTGGTGGGAATGCAAATTAGTGCAACCTCTTTGAAAACAGTGTGGTGATTTCTGAAAGAACTAGAAATTGACCTTCCATATGACCCAGCAATTCCTCTATCAGGAATATACCTGGAGGAACTCAAATCATTCTACAAAAAAGATAGCTGCACACGTATGTTTGTGGCAGCTCTATTCACAATAGCAAAAACATGGAACCAACCATGTTGCCCATCGAAGTTGGAATGGATTTTTTAAAAATGTGGTACATATAAAAAATGGAATATTATGCAACCATAAAGAAGGACAAACATGGACTTCGCAGCAACTTGGATGGATTTAGAGTTGATCATACTTAGTAATCTACCACAGAAACAAAGAACAGAGTACCATATGTTTTCATTCATAAGCGGACCTTGAATAATTATTATAATACTATAAGAAAGGAATTGGCAAACTGGGAATCCCTAGTAGGAAATTGTCAGGGGAAGGGGGTTGGGTTGGCAGTTGAGGGAAACAGCTAGGGGAGGGAGGGGCATACCTCATCAACAAGGGTACCTGCATAATCAGTGTTTGTATACCTAACCCTGAATTGTACCCTACATCTTTATAATAAAAAAAATAAAAATATAAAAATATTTAGATCCCATAGTATTCCCAGAATCAGAGAAAGAAAGTAGAGTCCATTCCTTTCCCCTTCTTCTTGCCTGGCCTCTCTCCGGTGTGGAAAAGTTCACCTTGCCTCACATTATGCATAGGAGTCCTGCATTGCAGCTTAGCAGAGGCACAAAGAAAAACAACAGCTACAGCTGAAGCTAGAAAGAAGTTGTAAGAAAGCAAAAAACGCAATTACTTAATCTGGACTCTAACCAGGAGAATGGAAGTAAATATATATATATATTTTTTTCTGCTTAAGTTCTAGACACTTGTGATGAACAAATGCTCCTTTTACTTTTGTTTTCCTTTCCTTGCAAAAACTCAACCAATACTCTCCATTTAGTTCTCCAAAACAGTATTCCTCTAATTTACAATAGAGAAAGTCAATCTTATATTTTCTAAAAAAGCAATAGAAAAAAACATTTTCAAATTGAAATGATTCACACTATTTTTCTACATTAAAAAAAGCCTTAAAGGTAGTTAAGTTGAATTAAGAGCCTGAGATTTTTCCCTTAGGTACCTCATTCTTAGGTTATGGTATGATTTAATATTTAACTGTTTCTTTAAACTAATAAAGAGTTTATGAATTAGAAACCTGTAAGAAAGATGGAGCAATCTTCAAAAATATTTTGATTGAATAGATTCTATATTATAACTGACTGACTGGTGTGTGTGTGTGTGTGTGTGTGTGTGTGTGTGTGTGTGTGTGTGTGTAGCTCATCAAGCTAGGAAGTATAGGAAAGTATTTTTCATTGTAGTTTTTGTGTTGTTAAAAAATATTTAATTTGGAGGCAAGATGATTTTAAGGAAATTATTAGCTACAATGTCATTATCTTTAAAATAAAATTTAAAAAATTTGAATGTCATTGATGCTAAGATTGCTTGCAAATTTAAATAAATTTCTAGGAGAATAAAATTGATTTGACTAGCAAGATTTTTTTGTAGACAAAAATGTCAATGTTTATAACTTGTGAGAAGACATGACATTCACTACTTCACTTACTGTCATTGACTATAATCAAACCAGACAGAAAAATGCTCAGATTTTTCTGTTTGTGTTCTCATGTCTTTGACACAAATTCTTCCTAAACTTCTCCTCAAATATTGTCATGAGGTGTCATGCCTAGAAATACTAGTTATTTTATCTGTAATGTTTCTTCCTCAGCATGAAATTATTACTCTACATCTGCTGGCTCCATGCCATGGAATCAATACTGGCTCAGTTAATCTTTGTAGTTAAACCTCAACTGTGTCCTATTTCTGATGACCAAAAGAATTCAAGCAATTCATGCGCTTAGATCAACATTGTCCCCTTGTTTGTCCTGTCTCTTCATAAGGTCAGACCTATTAACTGATTTATTTTTATAGCTACTGACTAACCTGGAATCATTTCTCTTTGCTCATAAAATAAAAGCCCATTGCACAGGCTACTTAGATGATTTTTGCCCACCACACAGACTGAATTGAAAGAAATAACCATGTTTGATAGGATTATATATCTTAGAACAGTTAAAAAGTATTCCGTTACTCGATAAGTGACTATATCTGTATCTGGTAGTGTGCTTATCCCCACTTTGTGGTTACGGTCTTTATAAATGGAATTACCTACTCAATTGCTCAAGCCTTAAATATGGTAGTTGTCTTTGACACTTTTCCCCCTTCCCTTCTAAACTTTGTCATCTCGGCTCCTGAAATACTTCTCACAACTTTCTAATCTATACTAATCCTCCTGTCATTTCTTCACATCTAAATTTAAATCACATCTTGTCTGAATTAACATCTCATAAGTCTTCTTGCATCCTTTTTCATCACATATGGCATGATCATTCTCCTTAGAGTGTTCTAAAAGTGATGCTGCACTTTCTGTGGTATACATACCCCGACCTGACTGATCTCAAACTCACAATATGAAGATACCACTGGGAAGAGATATGGACCATTTATGAGCCAGTTTTAGCCTAAACCAACTCCAACCACCGCAACAAGTCTAATGTCAGGAACCAACTTCAAGGATGTCCATGACTTTGTCAGTGTGTCTCTAAATGAACTGATCCTTGTTGACTCTCCCACCTTATCTCTCTTTGCTTTCTATTCTGCATATACAGGAGATTCATCTAAGCTCTTACACTGTACTGCTTTTTATCCTTTTCAGATATTCTCATTATGTTATCTTACATTTGAATGAAAAATTTATCTACAATTCTGGAATTCTAGTCATATCTAATAATTTCAGGTTAAAAGTTAAAATATACAGCCGGGCTTGGTGGCTCAGCCTGTAATCCTGTGCTTTGGAAGGCTGAGGTGAGTGGATTGCCTGAGCCTGCGGGTTCGAGACCTGCCTGGACAACTTGGCGAGACCTCATCAATCAGCCGAGCGTGGTAGCGTGCGCCTGTAGTTCCAGCTACTCAGAAGGCTGAGGCGGAAGGATCGCCGGAGCCCAGCAGGTCGAGGCTGGGCGACAGAGTGAGACTCCAACTCAAAAAAAAAAAAAAATTAAAATATATTTTCCTAGAAGTCTTTTCTGTTAATTTTTAAGATTAGGTCAGTGTTTTTTCAGAAGTCTTTGTGGTCCTAGTTAACCAGTTTTCCTGGAAGCCATTTTTCATCAAAGATGAGTCTTAAACATCACCTGTTGTTCAAGTAGTTTATTCTGTCAGTGCTTCTACAAGATGGAAAGCAGGAGCATGGCACAAACAGTCAGATGTCGATGCCCACCAGAATAGAAGGGTCTATGTCTGGAGGCTATTCTCAGAGTTGGTGAATTATTTCCGTATCTTATACCTATATTCAGTTCAGGTCAATTACCAGATATTTCTTTCACAAAGAAAGTTTAAACTATTCTTGTAAGAATAACCTTTGTTTTTAGGTTCATGAAAGCTATATAGCTAATGAGGTAATTTTGTCTCCAGAAAATCTCCAGGTCACCATTGGAAATTTCCAGATCACTTTGTGTCTGGAAACAGTACTAAAAGTCACATAGTGTGAACCCAGCGAGATGATGGAGTCCACCTTATGTGTGTCATTAATCTTTTAGCCAAGATATGTCTTTTATAGTATTCTACAGGCAGACATCTTCTCTATGCTCTTACAGTATTTGCAAATCATTATAATATCAATTAAGAATAATTATTTTTTATTATATTTATTTCTGTACACTTTTTCTCTAGAATATCAGGAGCCATTCTTTTATGTTAATAGCTGCTACTTCTTTGCTAAATATTGTGGCTATTACTCAATGTTAGGGGATAACTTTTGATGACTAAATGAATTATGTATATACACACACACATACAAACATATACATACACACACACTTATACAATTTGAATGCAAATAAAACACTTTTATTAAACTAAGTTCTTACTAACCTGGTGGTTAACAGCTGAATACTCTAGTCAACTACCTAGTCAACTAAATGTAGCTAACAGCTGAATACTCTAGTCAACTATCTAGTCTACTAAATACCTAGTTAACTACATATGATAGTCAACTAGAAATATATATATATTTCTCCAAATATATTACAAAATACTTGAGAATAATAATTGATATAAGAATAACTAATGTTTAACAGAATGCTGTTTAAAGAAAACAGTTTTGAGAAGAGAGATATTTTCACTGCTTGGGTACTTTTAAACATTTCTTACTTTGTAATTGTGGTACATTGGACAATCTCTCTGATACATAGCCTCACTCACAGTCTCGTCTCAGTTTTGCCGTTACAATTGAGGTAATATATATAAATATGTCACTTTAGCTGTAAAGTGCTATATATGCATTGCCATTATGCTCATCTTAATTTTAATAGCAGAACACAAAAACTCAACTGGAAATGCTACATTATATGTCAAATCAAAATTTAACAGAAACAAATACAATACCATTAAATAACCATTATATGGTATTGTATATTGAAATAGCTACATATATATCATATATTTTATATGTTTTTAGATATTTAGGTACTCTTAGAATTTTTTGTTATGAATGATATATTTTCCTCATTATTATAATATTTTTAACCAAGTAAAAGATGTTCATTTTAAATATGATTTTATTTTAAAATAGGTTTTTCTGGTCAGTACAGTACTAAAACTACAAAGTATTTACAGTCATCAGTACTTATACCCACTCTTCTCTTATCCTTCATTGACCTAATTTCAATAAAAGGAAAGGAAAAAAGTTCCTGTATCTTTAACCTATTGTTACATCACCACAGCTCAGTAATTTATTTGGCCTTAACCTTTGCAAGCTGACCTCAGATAGTTACAACCGTCCAGATTTTATATATTCAGTTTAAAGAAGACTTTTTTCCCCCCAAAGGCAACTAGCTGTTAACAGAAAGAAGAGAAAAACAAGATTTATCTTATCCAGCTCTATCCAAAACAAGGTGCTATGCTTTCTGTGTATTCGATTTGACAAGCAAAGCCCTGGGCAGGCATGTAGCATCACTACTTGTCACCAGAAGGCAACAGAGTGGAAAAGACACAAGATAGTGAAGAAATAAGCAAGTGTAGCAGGCAACTAATTAAGATTAGGAGTACACAGTAGAAGATTTTCTAAATCCATGACACCCAATCCTGCCATATCTACCATAACACAAAACATATATAACAGCCATGCAACAAGCTCATCTTGGAAAATGTAAGCTTTTTTCATAAATTTTAAAGTAAAAATGTTATGAAATGAAAATCTGCCAGTGAGGCAAAAACACGTGATAACTCTGTCTTTGTTGTACAATTTGTCTCATCTAGAAAAAAATATTGATTTATTCCAAATTAGAAAAATCAAATATTTCTGTTTTCAATTTTAAAATAATTATCTTTTTGCCAGTATATAATATGTATTTGTATAGCTATATATTCACTTTAATATATATGCATAATATGTGAAAGCCAAAATGTTATACAGAATCATGTGTAATCTAGCTATACACTGTTAGTTTTTTTTCCCATATGTTATTCTCCATGGAATTTTTTCACATTCTTTAGGGTTGTTTCTATCACTTTACTTTCTTCTTTTCATTCATTATTTTCTATTGGTCTAGAATTAGAGGAACCTTTTTAAATATCAAGATCTTTTTACACAGAATATATTGTGTGAAAAATTGGCATGCAGTAGTAATTATATGCAAGGTGATCTTTAAAATAAAGTATTAAAATTGTGCCCAACTTCTTTCTTTTTATGCATTCTTTCTTCAGGCATTTTCTCTCATGTCTGAGTGTATTCCCAAACCCAGTCACATCCTATCTCTAGCCCTAATCTTCTATTACGAAAATGGACAAATGTTAAAAAGTAAACCTTCCACATTAGTCATTATATTTTCCATTTTTAAAATAAGGGATAAAATCATTTAAGAATGATATCACGCTTAGCATGCAAAAGCAACCTCTTAACAAAGATGAGCAATTTTAAGATGAATGATCATACTCATTTTTCTTTTTCTGGAATTGTGCTTCCAAAGGAATAATACTATTTGTTTTATGCTGGCACTTGTTATTCATAATGTCTTCATTATATTTCCATTTAAGTTTGCCTTGAGTTTATGGAATTGTTCCTGTTACAACTCAAAAGTCATATCTAGCTATCAAATCAGGAATTAAAGGTATTTTAGAGTCACTTGAAGACATTTTTCATGTCTTAAAGTTCATTTTCATATGACAATGTCAACTCATGTCCATTTTTGATAGTGATTCCGTTAATTTGAGTATATGTTGACAGTTTATGGCCTGTGAACTAGCTGGTGACCATTTGTCATATTATGTTTGTACTTTCTTTCAGTTCCATTATTTTTGCCAATTTTGTTCTGAAAGCCAAAAAGAAAAATCTGGCAGTGGATATTTCTTGTACTTTCCAAATAAGATACTTACTAGTAAAATAAATAAAACTGGTATAAAATGTCAGCCAACATCCCAATTTTTTCAGTGCTAGTAATCACATTACTTTCCTCCTTCTTTGCTACCTCCAGGTTTCTGCCGTTTGCCAGATTATTAGCTATTTCAACTCCCATTGTCTAATGGAAAAACATCATCTTCATATTTTTGAGCAGTTCATTATGTGTATGATTAAAATATTTTACCTTGAACTTTCACTGATAGAGATGACAGCAAAATAAGAAAATGGAGCCAACTGATTTCTACACACAAATCTTGTGAACTCAAAATATGCCATAGCTCTCTTTTCTTATTATTCCTTTAATGACATAAGGATCCTGAAATATCTAGCTCTGTTCAATGCAATCCTTCTGTTAGTGTCTACTATAAGTACTGTTCATCCACACTGTTGTAAACTAGTCTATTACATACATTTTAACAATGATCATTTCTGAGGTAAGAAAGATTGAGTCATTGAATTACTGGATTGCCAAAAAGATGTTCTTGGCTTGGATATTTTTAAAAGTGAGCAATTTTTCTAGATATATGAAAAAAGTTAAATAAATACCCCACTGTCATTAATATGAATACATCTGTATTAAATTTGAATTTAACATAATGTTATAAGAAAAGGAAAAATACTTATATTGAAGTTAATGTAATCTTATTAAATATGTAATTTTTCCACATGGCATTCTAGAAGTTTATGTTAATATTTGTTATGATAATTGAAAATATATGCAGGATGTTTAGTGAAATATATATCATAGTACTTTTTTGTAGAAGACACTAAAATACATTTGTTCTAGTGCTTAAACTAAAGTTGTTAAAACATACGCCTGTTTGGCATAAATGTCCTCATTAACTGGTAAAGCAATTGTCTGTGTGCTCCAGAGCAGGTGCTCAGGAATACAGACAAATAAAACTTAAAGGTATGTATAATTAGTATTTCACAATTTTAGAAACAAATATGAAAATATTCTACAATTATTTTTTGCTGTTACAACTTATATACAATTATCTTTCTTGAACTTGTTTTAAAGAACAATCATCACACTTACACTTTTCAATCCAGAGAAATAAACCTATTAGTCATCATAAGTCAACAAAAGATGATCTATTCTACTATTTGTAGTTTTAGGATAATGTTTTGGGAAAGACTCTAAAATAATCTTAGGAGAATTAACTTTTAAACATATCAGAGTCGGGTTCCAGTGGCTCAGTCCATAATCTCAGAGTTTTGGGAGGCTGAGGTGAGTGGACTGCCTGAGCTTGCAGGTTCGAGAGCCGCCTGGACAACTTGGCAAGACCTCATCTCTACAATAAATCAAAAAAATTAGCCGGGTGTGGTAGTGCATGCCCGTAGTTCCAGCTACTTGGAAGACTGAGGTGGAAGGATCACTGGAGCACAGCAGGTTGAGGCTGCGGTGGCTGGGAGCATGTCACTGCACTCCAGTCTGGGTGACAGAGTGAGACTCCAACTCAAAAAAAAAAATTAGTATGTCAGAATGCTTCTCAGTAACATTTCCTTTGAATCCTGTGAAAATTCTTAAAAACAACAGGCAGTAATTTTCAGGAGTCTTTCTGTGATTCTCTTGCTTATTGCCATTGGCCACTTTCTTAAATGTAAGCATTCTACAACTCCAGTTATGTATTTTCTTTTTTGGTGTGTGTGACGTTGAACTTTATTCAGGAAATTATACACATGGAAGATGGTCTGGGAGTTACTAGCTGGACAGGAAAGAAATGTTTTCTATTGTAAAAGGTGCAAAGGTTATATCACATTTTACATAGTGTGGATAGTTATGTATTTTCTTTACCACATTTCTCATTGTCACTCTGCCTTGAATTTTTAATATTCATATTTATTCCAGTTCTTTTCTGTAAAAATATGTTGTCTTAACTATTCAATCATCGCACAAAATGCTCCTTCTACTTTTAAGTACTAACATAAGGCTATTCCTTTTGCCCAAAGATACCTCTTCCATTGCAGGAGAGTTTACCCAGCCTCAGTCATAGCTCACAGTTTTCCAGTAAAGTTGAACTGTCCCCATAATATATGTTCACTTAGAATCACATAATATGATCTTTATGAAATTAGGGTTTTTACAGTTATAATCAAGGCAGGGATCATAAAACGGAATGATCCATAATTAAGGAGAGTCCTATATACAGTAAAAGATGCCCTCATAAGAGACAGAAAAGAACGTCATAGTACCTGACTTCAACATGTAGTACAAAGCTATAGTTCCAATACACCAAAGTACTGGCATAAAAACAGACACACAGACCAACGGAGGAGAATAAAGAGATCAGAAATTAATTTATACCATTAAGTTAATGATCAATTAATTTTTGGCATGTGACAATTGAAAACACACAATGAAACAAGGACAGTCTCTTCAATAAGTAGTATTAAGACATCTGAATAACCACATGCAGAAATATAAAATTAGATTCTTAGCTCACACTATAGATAAAAGTTAACTGAAAGTGAATTAAAGACTTAAATGTAAGAAATGAAACTATAATTTCTAGAAGAAAACATATTTAGAAATTTCTATGACATTGTTATGGGTTACAATTTTTTTTACATAAACCCCAAAGCAGTGACAACAAAAACAAAAATATACAAATGAGATTGCATCCAACTAAAAAGCTCTGCACAGATTAGAAAATAATACACAGGGTGAACAGACAAACTAAAGAATAGGTGAAAATATATTTGCATACCATACAACTGATAAGTGTTAACACAAAAAAAATATAAGGAATTAATCATCTCAGTAGTAAGAAAATAAATAACCCAATTAAAAATGGACAGAGGATCTAAATAGACATTTCTCAAAAGAAGATATATGAATGCCCAAAAGGTTTATAAAAAAAATGCTCAGCATCACTAATCATCAGGGATATGGAAATTAAAATGACAGTAAGGTATCATTCCACTCTGATTGGAACAGTTATTATCAAAAAGATGAAAGATAACAAATGTGAAAAAAAAAAAGGGAGGAGAAAAGGGAACCCTTACGTACTATTGGTGAGAATGTAAATTAGAACAATCATTATGGAAAACAGTAGAGAAGTTTATTAAAAAAACTAAAAATAGAACCACCATAGATACATCACTACCAGTTATAATAGAAAAGAAAATGAAACCAGTATTTGAAGATATATCTGCACTTTCATGTTTAGTGTAATATTGTTTACAAAAGCTAAGATGTGGAATTTTTTTCTTTTTATCTTTTCTTTTTTTAAAAATTTGGGTTAGAGTTCAGGATTAGATATACAAGTGGTAATGTTTAGGTCCCCACTTTGCCTGATTTGAGATCAGTTACCCTTCTTAATGTTCTATGCCCTCCCCAGCAGTTTCTGGCTACTGCAAATCCCTTCCTTTTAGTATTATGGTAAATGTTCAGGGTTTTCTTATGAGTGAGAACAGGTAGTATTCAGTTATTTGTTTCTGTGATAGATCACGGAGTATTACAGATTCTAAATCCATTTAAATTGCGGCAAAATCCATAATTTTGTCCTTTTTTATGGCTGCATAATATTCCATCATGTTGGGGACTTCCAGCAAGATGGCGATGGGGCAATCTGGTCTATGAAACCCTCTGCAAAGGAGAATGCAGAGGGTCTCTGACTCTCTCCCTGGCGGCTGCGGACCCCAACATCACAGCCTGCTCTTCACACGGAGCTCAGCCGTTGCCACTGCTGGGCATCGCAGCGGTCTGGACAGCCACTGCAGCACAGACACAGCAGCCGCCGGTGCCACCGTGGCCTCCATGGTGGCCATAGCACATCGCACCACCCGTGCCTGAGGCGATTCATGACTTCAGTCCTTGAAGCCCCTGCAGGCAAGATCTGCTGGGATCGCTGTGACTTCTCCTGTGACCGTGATATCCTGCCTGCCTGCTGTGGGTCTCCTCCCGTGTGCCCTGAGGCAGGCTTCCATCTCTGGCCTCTGCCCGGTTCTTGTTCAGCCCCACCCACACTGGGGCGAGCAGCTGAGATAGCACCACCTGCCGGTGATTCAAGGTAACAACACTGAAATGGGAGAAACAAGATTGAAAAACAGACAGAGGCCAGAGTGGTAAACGGAGAGTGATCTGAACTGTCCTTCACAGCAGGCCAGGGGCAACTGACCCTAACTGTGAACTAATTTATTAGCTTGAAAAGAAAGCTAGAAATCAGAACTGAAAGGACATTGGACTTAAATGAAAAGTCTCAGAGTGTGCTTGATTGGTTCTGTTAGTTTAATGACTTAATTCTATTCCTACTGTATTGTTCCTTTTTTTTTTTTTTCCTCTTCATTTTCTTCTCCTTTCTCCTCTCTTTAAACCATATCTTTGTATAGAGGAACAGCACACCAATAAGGTGGTTGGTTGTCTTGTATGTTAGCATCATTGTATGTTTTATTTATTTACTTTTTTGTATGGGAGTTGGTTAGTCTTTGGCTGTGGTCTATTGTTTTCATCTGTTTCAGTATAGGTCTCTCTCTCCATTTGTTGGTACACTCATTTGTTTCCCCCCTTACTCCTCTATCTCTCCACCCCCCTCTTCCCTCCACTGTCTGCTCCATTCTCTTCCCTCTGCTAACCACATTTT